>NW_015557202.1:1129216-1132211 GCF_001515605.1 Sinocyclocheilus anshuiensis | reverse complement strand
TAATACTTTAATAAATTAAGTATTCATAATTAATGGGCATATTGTAATCATTCTATGATTATATATTATGATGTAATTATTTTTATTTAAATGTAATTATTTTAATGTTTATAATTCTATATTTAAAGGGGTGATTGATCAGCTTTTTTCGAAGGCTTCATTGTGTTTATGGGGTGCAGTGTAACATGTGTTCATGCTTTGTTTAAAAAAAATATATATATATATATATATTTTACTTTTATTTTACACCGCTGTTTCATTCTCGTCAAAACGGTCTGTTGAGTTCTAGGTTCTATGAAGCCCCTGCCTCAGAAATACGCAATTGGCCTCAGATTGGTTAGCTGGCTCAGTGTGTTTGTGATTCGCTAACCGCCTAGTGCCCGGTGTCCGGAAACATCAAGTCCCCTTACCATTACAGGTAGTTGCATGTTTCCGGGGGCAGGCTTTATGTTAGTGATGTCACAAACCCAGGAAGAAGTTCGTTGTAGTCCCTACTAGCGTTTTTTGTAGTCCTTAAACAGCAATTTCTTTAAAAGAAAATATCTCCCTTTGCATTGAACTTTGAGCATCGTAACTTTGCAGATGTGGTTTATACTCTAACAGCAACATTACACACTAACTAAAATGAAAACATTACAAACATTATTAAACATAAGGCTGTTTAATGGCAGCTTATACTCCATGTAATGTGGCATCATTCCCTGCTAATAAATAATGCAAAAAGTCAACATCTGTTTAACCATATTTTTTCCTGGGCAGTATCGGATAAACTCCAGTTTAAAGCGAAGACTTAGAGGTATATGCATATACAGAATGTTAATTTCAAAAATCTTAGCAAGTCTCAGGAACTCGGGTAGGCATGACTGAGTAAAACCTAAGAAAAGCAAATGAGCATGCTCATGCCTAAAAACTGGACATGTATGCTATTAGCCACTAATTTGCACATAGTGTTATTGATAGCATTAATGCATATGCTTTCCAGTTATGTGTCTGTGATCGACACTGGCATGCCCACGCTTCAGCCTGACTGCCCTGAAAATGTCTTTTGAACCCCTCCCGCTGTGTCGCAAATGGAGAGTCATTGCTGAGGGACTTGCTTTGTTTGCCTCCTGCTGGTTTGGGGGAGGCAGAGGCCTCTTTGTCATGCAGGTGGTTATATATATAAATGTCATGCTGAAAAACTCTGCTTCTTCGGCAGAGCTCAGAGTTTAAAGCGGTGTCCCCAGATTAGCCTCTTGGTGTATGTGATCAATGGAAAGAACCTACATGCACTTGACTGAATATGCAGACGCTCCACCGGCATCCCACCGAGGCTGAGACTAGTGATAGGTCTATTGTGGTTCCCCCTGAATATTTGTGATAAGACTCGGTAACAATGCTCTGTGCTGTAGTGCAATAGCAGGCTTGTGCCTGGCTGATGAGCCTCAATGAACTGCAATTGTCACATGAATTAAAATATATACGAGTTTAGCTTTTCTGTGTCATGTGTCAAGTTAGTGCATATTTGCTGAAAATGCAGTACTTCAGTTCACTTTGTCCTCTTTGACTTGTTTTCTTAGTGGGTGTGCATGCAGGTTTTGTTATTAATGTTAAAGGCTGTTGGCTGATTTCGACCCTGAAAATTGTTGAAAAGTGCTTTAAGAGAGTTTATTGTCTGAAAAGGGTTTTAAGAGAGCATATTTTCTGCTAACAATGTGCAACAGTTTTTATTTTATTATTATTATTATTTTACCACATCTCAAGTTGTTTTACAGCATGCTTTAATGGAAATGATGGCAATGAAACTTACGTTTTTAACATTTGTTTGGTAACACTTTATTTTAAGGACCATTTCTCACTATTAACTAGTTGCCTATTAGCATGCATTTTACTAGCATATTGGCTGAGCACATATTATAAGCACATATTAATGCCTTATTCTGCATGACCATATTTTACATCCCTTAATCCTACCCAATACCTAAAACTTAACAACTACCTTACTATTAGTAAGCAGCAAATTAGGAGTTTATTGAGGGAGTGTCTGTGATCGACACTGGCATGCCCACGCTTCAGCCTGACTGCCCTGAAAATGTCTTTTGAACCCCTCCCGCTGTGTCGCAAATGGAGAGTCATTGCTGAAGGACTTGCTTTGTTTGCCTCCTGCTGGTTTGGGGGAGGCAGAGGCCTCTTTGTCATGCAGGTGGTTATATATATAAATGTCATGCTGAAAAACTCTGCTTCTTCGGCAGAGCTCAGAGTTTAAAGCGGTGTCCCCAGATTAGCCTCTTGGTGTACGTGATCAATGGAAAAGCCGACACGCACTTGCCTGAATATGTAGACGCTCCACCGGCATCCCACCGAGGCTGAGACTAGTGATAGGTCTATTGTGGCTCTCCCTAAATATTTGTGATTAGACTTGGTAACAGAGCTCTGTGCTGTAGTGCAATAGCAGGGTTGTGCATAGCTGACGAGCATCATTGAACTGCATTTGTCACGTTACTCGCGATTTAAAATATATAACAGTTTAGTTTTTCTGTCATGTGACAAATTAGTGCATATTTGCTGAAAATGCAGTGCTTCACTTTGGCTTTTTGACTCTTTCCTGTTTGACTTGTTTTTTTAGTGGGTGTGCATGTAAATTTTGTTCAATGCATTTTGTATTGGCTACTTTTGACCCTGAAAATGTTGAAAATAGTTTTAAGAGAGTTTATTGTCTGAAAACTAAATTTTTACCTCTTTTTTTATTAAATTGCCTAAAATGCACACAATTAATGTTATATTTTCATACTAGCTTAATTTGCAATACCTAAAACTTAACAACTACCTTACTATTAGTAAGCAGCAAATTAGGAGTTTATTGAGGGAAACTCTTAATTAATAGTGAATATGTGTTCCCTATTCTAAAGTGTAACCCACTTTAAATACACACAATTAATAAGTAATATTTTCATAATTTTTGCTTAATTTGACAAAATTACGGTGTGATTGAAAATGGTGCAAAGTATAAAAAAAA
>NW_015557202.1:1127473-1129013 GCF_001515605.1 Sinocyclocheilus anshuiensis | reverse complement strand
TGTATCCCCAAATTGTAAGTCGCTTTGGATAAAAGCGTCTGCAAAATGACTAAATGTAAATGTAAATGTAAATTTAAAATATATATATATATATATATACTGTATATAGTTGTTTTATTTCATTTGTTATTATCAGTATATTTTCATAATTTAAAATGTAATATTTCATATTTTTACGATGGATTTTCATAGTTGAACTGTGTGATGACAGATTAGGACAATGCAACATGATTTAAGAGAGGTGAATGTTTGATGAAGTTGATTGTTTATGCTAGAGATTCTTAGACAAAATTAAATGTCACATTTAAGTGAAGCCACAGCATATGACCTAACCACACTATATTGTGCATGGTTTTATATCTAGTCATTTGTCACTCTTTTCCCATGTTAACTGTAATGCATTAACAGGCTCAAGGTTTAGTGCCAACATTGAAAGTGAAGGATTCTATGCTCAGCGGATTCTCAAGTGTGTATGTGTTTTCATCCCTGCGGTGTGCATTATTTAGCACTCCAAGTGGCTCAAAAAATAGCAGGTGACATTGGCGAATTGGTGGTGCTTATTTATAGAGTGTATGAATCTAGCAGTCGTCGTAGTGACTCTACAGTTTTTGATTTCGGTTTGGAACTCAAATCACTTTTTAAAGGGGTCCTATTACGCTTTTTCACTTTTTCAACTTTAGTTAGTCTGTAATGTTGCTGTTTGAGCATAAAAAAAAAAAGATCTGCAGGTACAAAGCTCAAAGTCCACTTCAAAAGGAGATATTTTATTTAACAGAAATCACTTTTCAAAAACTACGACGAACGACTCGTTTGGACTACAACGCATATGTTATATCACAAATACCGAAGAATGGGACGAGACCTGGTTGAGCTGCACTAGAGAAGGCAACGAGTGTTACTATGTCGGATACACGCTAGCTTTCCCACGGCAGAAGAACTTAAGAGTGGTTACAATCATCCGGGTTTAATTCGCGGGAACTATTCGAGCCGTTCATGCCAGACTGGGGAGAGAGGTGTTGTAATAATGTAAAATATGTGAAAAATAATGTGTTTTTCGAACAACGTAGTATGAGAGCCTGTTCTAGTATACCCCCAAAACAAAATCAAGACTTTGTAAAAGAGCATAATAGGACCCCTTTAAGATAAAGGCACCCGCTCAGTCTAATACACTGCTTGTTTTAAACCTGGGGCTTATGCTTAAAACAAGTCAGCCAACAGTACAAGGCAAA
This sequence comes from Sinocyclocheilus anshuiensis, assembly GCF_001515605.1. Taxonomy (NCBI): domain Eukaryota; kingdom Metazoa; phylum Chordata; class Actinopteri; order Cypriniformes; family Cyprinidae; genus Sinocyclocheilus; species Sinocyclocheilus anshuiensis. Next base: position 1,127,784 of record NW_015557202.1, on the reverse strand, counting down.
ATACAACTATATTCTGATGCAATGCATGCTCTGAAAACAAGTCTTAATATCTTGTGCAATTGGCTTCTCAGGTGAATTGATCTTGTTTAAGGGATGTTTGAATGTTTCTACTGGAATGAATACAAGACAAAGAGAAAATTGTGATGTACAGAATTGTTTGCCAGGATTGTGTAGTGAGGTGTATTAAATAGAACAAAATGCTATACAAAAATTATAAGAAGGTGAATATATAGAAAGACTTCTAAACTATTCTTGCAGTGTGTCTGTTTATAGCAATACGCTTGTGTGTGTGAAAGACAATCATATATATA
>NW_015557202.1:1109958-1125514 GCF_001515605.1 Sinocyclocheilus anshuiensis | reverse complement strand
ATATATGTGTGTGTGTGTGTGTGTGTGTGTGTGTGTGTGTATATATATTAACTTTTCCAGTTAAAGTACATAAATGTAAAACATTGCTTGCTTGGTTTGAGTGATACCATTTCAATTTTGTGTGCCAACGAGGACATCAGAATGTGACATGAATAATGATGTAAAACGGACAGTCAGCGCTGTCAGTTGTGACTTATGATATATTGCATATGATATACTGCACATTGTACTGTTGTCAAAGGAATCATATCATTCAATAATAATAAAAAAAAACAATCATAAAGGATAGAGAAAATTGCAAAGTGTACACCTGGTTAAAAACAAACAAACAAACAAACAAACTGATTTATGTGATATCTTATGGATGGTTTATTTAAAGTAATAATACTTGTTTGGTCTGCAAGCTTCAGACCAACCTATTGTAGAATTCATCTGATGTAAAGCCCCCTAGAATAACCCCTGATAGAAACTATAGCCCACCTTATTTCACATAAACCAGATTTATTTGGACCAAAAATAGTTCATTCTGTGAAGATTGATTAATTGAGGCTTGTTTTATTGTATTTGGTCTGCTACAATATCAGATCAGGTCACTTTAAAGTTGTGCTTCAATCTACCTTGAGGTGTATAGCATGGGATTATTATGTCAGTTGCATCTGACCTGATGTGGTTTTATGATCAAAGCTCTAGGATTTATTGTGGGGCCAGAAAATATAATGGAATCCAATAATTATGATTGAGGGATGTACAAATAAACATTCCTCAAAAGCTTCATGTATCATATTTGATACTAACATTTTAACATATTTTGCCAAAAAAAAAAAAAAGATTAATGGATAAATAAGTGAACCTAAGTTGCTGCAATCCAAGTATTCATCTTAAAATATTACTAACAATAAAAAAGTTACTTTTACAGTAAAGGTTTCAACCGCAGAAGACACATGTATGACATGTATGTTTCAATAATGTAGAGGCCTGTCTGCAAGTCTTCACGAGATCTTCTTCTTCTTTTCATTTTATTGGCGGTTGGCAAACCAACTGAAAGGTGCATTTACCGCCACCTACTGGACTGGAGTGTGGGCAGTACTTTGAAAGAAAGGACAAGGAGAGGAGAAAGAAAAAAAATTGTATAGTTATATATATACATATATATATATATATATATATACATATACACATACACATACACATATACATACAAGAGTCTTAAGGCTGATTATCCAACATGAAATATTAAACATGGCTTTGAATCTTTAACAAATTACCATTTACTAGCCATTGCGCTTAATGTTCAGGGTGTTGGATAGGCTTACAAAATAAAACTGACTTTGACTGATTGCTTAGCCCTGAATTCTTATTCAGGGGGAAAATTGGCACCATCAGAGGAAACATACCTTGGAACAGGCTGGTGAAGGTAAACTTTGATCTGCCGTGAACAAACCGTCTCACGAGTTGAGTTGTCATGTTCATCCCTCATGATTCTTGTTTCTCTAATGCTGTGATAACTGCAGAAGACATCTGTGAATCTAAGATGAATTACAATGTTGAAGTTTTGGATAATTCACTATATTACACATAATAGATGTGATCACATATTTAAAAAAAAAAAAACATTTTTAAGAATTTTATTTTTAATTAATTATTAATCTTATTTGTATTACTTTTAGTATTATTTTTACATTTAAAAAAAATATTTTAGTTGTATTATTTGTTTATTTTTTATTTTTATTAAAAATAGAGAGAAGGCTTGCAGCACACATAACATTGATGAGACCCCACATAATTAATTATAACTAGTTATGATTAATTATTCATATTTCCCTTATGAGCTGATTCGCTACAACAATGAACAGAAAGCGAGCAGCTTAAATACACAAGCAGACTAGACTAATTAAATGAAACACACCTGAACAGAATGACACAATTAACTCAATGAACGTAAATGGTGCAAAAGGAAAACAAAGTCCAAACTGAATGATACGGTGACAATAATTGCTTATAATAATTGCTTACTAGCATATAGTACATGGCCATAAGACTAATGCCTCAATCTATGGAGAACAAAAGTTGATTGCAACCTTAGTCCTCCTGCCTGTATGCATATTTAATAGCAAAACAAAAAGTGTATTTTAAAATTGTTCAGAGATAGTCATTCTTAAATCAAAATCTCTGAGATGTTAGTCTTTGTTCTGTCTGCATTATGAACATTTATATGATGCCAAACACCCTGGCCAGTTCTAGAAAGGTTCTTCCTCAGAGGCCGCCTTTGTAAATGGCTGTATTTAGCCAAAGGCCAGATTGTATATTTGAGTCTGTGGCTCTCTGTAAGCACAGACACAGTGAAAGAGAGGGGAGGGCAGGTTCTAACACTGCATCAGGATGTGAGATGAATAGTACTAGCTTTTTACCCCAGCCCTCTATTTATTGTTCTCTCTCTCTCTTGTTCATTCCTGCATTTAAACAGGCGTTTCGAGGTAACTATTGCCCGATATGCATTTAAAAGAGAATTCGGCACAATCAATGTTCAGCCTTCAGATTGTCTGACAGTTTCAAACCAAAGTCTGGCTCCCTATAACAGTTGGAATGATTCATTCTTATTTTTTGCACCTAATTTTACACCTTTTCCACAGCTCATGTTTTTAACTGCATGACAAAAATAAATAAATCCATGGGTGGCATTACTAAAGAACATACAAAACAAAACAAAAGCAGAACAAACAACAAAAAGAGAAACGAGGGCAGCACAGGATGGATGGGTAATTGGACATCATTTTATAACCCCTCCTGTCATTTATTTTCCTTTTCTTTTGTTGAACACAAAAAGAGATGTTTAGCAGGATGTCAGTGCTGCACTTTTGCATTAAATGAAAGCTAAAACACACACACACACACACACACACACACACAAAACAAGTTTTCATTTTGTCCCGCCAACTGGACAGGATTTGTGAATGTGTTATTGTGGCCTGTGGGGCACTTTTTAACCTGTGTCCAGGAGCAGTGACCCTCACATGTGCGTGTTGGAGCTCAAAAAGTAGATGTGATGCACTGACATTACAGTGGTTTTCTCTCCAATATATTTATTCTGTTGGTTGGTTTTACAAATTTGTCATGACACTGAATAGGTTGAGTTGATTGAACTGACAGCATCGTCACAAAAATAAAATTGTTTGATAATGGAAAGGATTCAGGGTGTGAAATTAAAGTCTTCAGGTTATTTTATGGAATGCGTGACCTGTCGGGATCATATTTAAATTCAAAGTCAGATTTATAACAGCTAATTAAACAGTTAATTTTATCTTATTTTATATTTTATCATATCTATTGGGTTCTTGATTTTGTATTATTTATGCACATTTTGATGAAAATTATTTCAAGCAAAAAAAATTAAAAGTAATAATTTAATGTCGAATTAAAGTGATTTCAAATCAAACGTGCATCCTGCTGAATGTAGAAATGAGGACAATTTTGTGTGTTTTTTCAACTTTGGACACATTTTCATTCCAGCAGTTGATTTTTATTTTTATTTTTTTCTTTAAAAGATTGCAGCTTTTTCTTTTTGTCATATGAAAGTTGCATTGTTTTGGAAGCCTTTTGGAACTTGGAAACCTATATTAATTATTTTTGCTTATCAAACTTCTTAAGATATAAAATTTATTAAAATATGAGTTACAGTACATGCAATTCATGTTTTAAAACTATGATAAACTAAAAGAGTGAAATATATTTAAAAAAATTGTGAACATATAATATAATTGTATTTATTTTATTTACTTACTTTATATTTTAAGATATGCAAAATACTAGATAATGAAATTAGACCTAACAAAACAAAGGAATTGTGTCCATCACAGAATGCTATTAAACTAAATACATAGTTGTGGAAATTACATGATATTGTTCTGGAAGTGTTCATGACTTTCAAAGAAAAATAGAAATAAGAACAAAAAAAATAAACAAATTTTAGTAGAGAAATAAAATAGTAAGAACTTGTAAATGTGTTTTAAGAGAGTTTATTTTCTAAAAGTCTGCAGGGGCAAAATTGCTCATGGTTAAAGAAACCCTTAAGGAAACAAGCAAACAGCAGTAATTTATTCCTACAACATTCCTTTGTTTGTTGTATCATGCGTGTTGTTTCATTAATAAAGGTGCCGTACCACACCGGACCCTTGGGACTGTGTATGACATCTAGTGATGAAGTGCAGAGTCACTCTGGCTTGTGCCTGTGCATATACAACTCATAAAGTGGGTCAGGGGTTCTCCTCGATTTGCAGTCTGCAAGCACCATTTTGAAAGGGGATGTCTGCCTTCCCTTTGTGTAAAATATTACTAATGTATAAGAGGCAGCACAGGTCAAAAGCTTTGTTTTTCATTTGTTTCAGCAGTACATCAGTATGTTTAAGAACAAATGTTTAATCAGACAAACAAAAAGAGAATTCTATAGCAGCCATTAAAAAGTCTAAACACGTATCCAGTGTATGACCCCCACCCATATAGTTCAATAAACTGTCATAAAATGACACTTTACTCATTTTCAAAGTCTTATCCAAATCCTCTGTCCTTACTTATCAAACAGACTATATGCAATGTCAAGAACATATGTTCAGTTTGCTTTGAGTAAAAGGAAAGCCTATTTATCATTTCTCCACCTAAATCATCTGTTAATGTGACGTCCAGTAGCACTATTCCTATTAATGTGTATTTGTTCTGACAAACTGAAGTCATCTGTCTCTGCATCCATTAACCAGACTTGAGGCTGTTTCAAGTTTATTTCTAAAGTGAAGTTTGAATGCCGTAGGGATTACTTTGCTATTCCTAAAGTGATATGAATAATGTATAGTCACAGTATACTGTGTATATTTGCATGACAGTAGCATTTCTGATTTATCCTGCAAACCATCACACACTTCTCAATGCAACACCAGGGGCACAACTGCATATTTGCTGAGGGGTATGCAAGATCAGTGTGGGCGCCCCTAACACTAACCCTCACAGAAACGTTTCTGTAAGTCAGTGGCTAAAAGCTCAATAACTAGCTTGTGCATGGAAAGATACAAACCCATCAGGAGTGAAAAAAAAAAGTGTGAACCCCCCTTCCCACTCTCATTTTCAATACAGCGGCAAAAAAAAAAAAAACCAACAACGATCTTCTCAGTTTCTCTTATTCTCAGAAATGAACTGATATTAACGTTAATCACTTTGCACTCTTAGGCAACAATGTAAAATTTTGAATGACTTAATGACTTACAATGAAAAAAATAATAGGGTAAGCTTACTAATCTCTGTTAGTTCATTTGGGCATTGCTGTCCTCATTTTAATGTGTTGTTTTTCTTTTCCCTTTGTCTTTTCTGTTCTGCACCCCTGAACGTTTCCCTCCTCTATTCATGTTGGTCATGTGCTAGGCTGCTTGTGAGTGCTAAGAAAAACCCTTAAGGAAACAAGCAAACAGCAGTAATTTATTCCTACAACATTCCTTTGTTTGTTGTATCATGCGTGTTGTTTCATTAATAAAGGTGCCGTACCACACCGGACCCTTGGGACTGTGTATGACATCTAGTGATGAAGTGCAGAGTCACTCTGGCTTGTGCCTGTGCATATACAACTCATAAAGTGGGTCAGGGGTTCTCCTCGATTTGCAGTCTGCAAGCACCATTTTGAAAGGGGATGTCTGCCTTCCCTTTGTGTAAAATATTACTAATGTATAAGAGGCAGCACAGGTCAAAAGCTTTGTTTTTCATTTGTTTCAGCAGTACATCAGTATGTTTAAGAACAAATGTTTAATCAGACAAACAAAAAGAGAATTCTATAGCAGCCATTAAAAAGTCTAAACACGTATCCAGTGTATGACCCCCACCCATATAGTTCAATAAACTGTCATAAAATGACACTTTACTCATTTTCAAAGTCTTATCCAAATCCTCTGTCCTTACTTATCAAACAGACTATATGCAATGTCAAGAACATATGTTCAGTTTGCTTTGAGTAAAAGGAAAGCCTATTTATCATTTCTCCACCTAAATCATCTGTTAATGTGACGTCCAGTAGCACTATTCCTATTAATGTGTATTTGTTCTGACAAACTGAAGTCATCTGTCTCTGCATCCATTAACCAGACTTGAGGCTGTTTCAAGTTTATTTCTAAAGTGAAGTTTGAATGCCGTAGGGATTACTTTGCTATTCCTAAAGTGATATGAATAATGTATAGTCACAGTATACTGTGTATATTTGCATGACAGTAGCATTTCTGATTTATCCTGCAAACCATCACACACTTCTCAATGCAACACCAGGGGCACAACTGCATATTTGCTGAGGGGTATGCAAGATCAGTGTGGGCGCCCCTAACACTAACCCTCACAGAAACGTTTCTGTAAGTCAGTGGCTAAAAGCTCAATAACTAGCTTGTGCATGGAAAGATACAAACCCATCAGGAGTGAAAAAAAAAAGTGTGAACCCCCCTTCCCACTCTCATTTTCAATACAGCGGCAAAAAAAAAAAAAACCAACAACGATCTTCTCAGTTTCTCTTATTCTCAGAAATGAACTGATATTAACGTTAATCACTTTGCACTCTTAGGCAACAATGTAAAATTTTGAATGACTTAATGACTTACAATGAAAAAAATAATAGGGTAAGCTTACTAATCTCTGTTAGTTCATTTGGGCATTGCTGTCCTCATTTTAATGTGTTGTTTTTCTTTTCCCTTTGTCTTTTCTGTTCTGCACCCCTGAACGTTTCCCTCCTCTATTCATGTTGGTCATGTGCTAGGCTGCTTGTGAGTGCTAAGAAAAGTCAACACATCTCTCCTATCTTGGCCTCACTCAGATGGCTACCAGTGGGTTTCAGGATAAAATATAAGGTTCTGTTGTATGTGTTCAAGGCAGTGCATGGAACGGCTCCTGCTTATGTGTCTGAGCTGATTACTTTCCGACAGTCATCTAGGTCTTTAAGATCAACAAATAAGTTGTTTCTTACTGTCCCACGAACTCATTTAAAGCTGAAAGGGGATCAGGCCTTTGCTGTTGCAGGTCCAAGGCTTTGGAATAGCCTACCATCTGAGATTAAAGAGATTACATCCATAAATGTTTTTAAAGCTGGGGTTAAAAATTATTTCTTGTCATTAGCTTTTAAGGAGTTGGGCTAGTATCTGTGTTTTTATTTGGATTGTTTGTGTTTCATGTATTGTATGTACCTGTATGTTGATTGTACAGCACTTTGGTCTACAGGTGCAGTTGTAAAGTGCTTTATAAATAAAAGGAATGAGTGAAATGAATGTGACCGTGTCTGTTACAGCAATGTGTCGAAGGGTGAGCGGTTGATATGTACTCATTTTAAAATAGATATATTTTTGAACTCATTAAAATGCTAAACAACCATTAAATAAAAATGTTTCATGTTACATTATGTTTATCAACTAAGCTTTTGATTATTTATAACATTTTATTAAAGATGATTTTCACAGAATGATTTCGGCAAAAGCAAAATAGCACCCCCCTCCGTGCTGCATCCCTATACACTGCATATACTGCACACCCCATTTTAGCGCCACTGCGCAACACAAAACATTTACTGAACCTGATTTTGTTTATATTATCTTTTGTTTATATTTGCAGAGATCTCTGGGAACTCTGAAGACATCCCCCTGGTGCGCTGGAGGCAGCAGTGGTTGGAAAATGGTACTTTGCTCTTCCACATCCACCATCAGGACGGCAGTCAGAACCTGCCTGGCCCGGCGGCCACCGCTTACCCCGCTAGTGACTCCGCCGAGGAGGAGCTTCGTATCCTGCACATCTCTGTCATGGTATGCAACCCACACTGAGTCTGAGTATTTGATGTTTTCTGCACTAATTATTCTGATTTATTTTAAATGTCAAATTAGGAGCAAAAATCATATGTTACCTTATATTTGAACAAAATTCATTCCAAAAAACTTTTAAAATGCAGATATGGGTAAAGGTGTTGCTTCAACTGGACATTTTTGGCCCTGTGAATTGTGGGGGGAAAAAATCTAACTCGCTTTTGTTTTGTGATTAAAATTACATTTTAAATATTTTGGATTAATATGTCAGACTCCATAGTCTTTTTAAGGCTAATTTCATTGTTAGCATTTTGTGTATCCTAAATACTGACAATTAAATAATAATTTCACACTTATGCATAATTTGAGAAAATTACAGATTGATTAGAGACACACAATAAAAGCAGTCTGTTCAGGGTTTTTTTTTTCACACATCACATCTCTCATAATTCATCACATGAATTCTCTTCCCTGATACTGTTGTCTCCATGGTAACCGAGTACACTAACTTTTGGTTTTGATCCACTATGCTAATTGTGATTCGTGATGGAAATTATTGAATTCGGGGACAGTAGTTTGTGTAAAAATTTGCATAAATCATTTTCACACAATAAATATATCACTTACACACATATTTTAATATTGTCATTGTAGTTTAATGATGATATTCAAACTTTTAAGATTGAAATTCTGGGTCTTGGGCAAGAGTAAAATAATAAAGTCTATATTTAAAAATAATTTGAAAATTAGCAAAAAGAAATGAGGAAAACAAAAAGTTTCTAAAACTGTCTTAAATGGAAGCCCGTTTCTGCCACAGACTAAAAAAAATAAAAAGGTAATTGCAACTTTTTATCTCAAAATTAACTTTTTTCTTGGAGTTTTGAGTTTATATTTCAAAATTCTTATTTTATCCCTCAGAATTGTGAGATATAAACTCAGAATTCTGCCTGCCTTTCTCACAATTCTGAGTTTATTTCTCGCAATTCTGACTAAAACAATAGCGAGTTTATATCACGCAATTCTGACGCGTTTATATCATGCAATTAAAAAAAGTCAGAATTGTGGGATGCAAACTCACAATTGCGAGAAAAAAGTCCGAATTGTGAGATAAAAAGTTGCAATTACTGTTCCCTTTCAGTCGGTCACTCTCGACGTCACATCGGATGACCGACAAAATTGGGATCTCGCTTAGAGAGACCAATCTACTTCGAGTGTAAACTAAACGAGCCAATGCACATTGGCATGCGATTATTGCATCCAGCTGCTGCTGATCACAGCGTGAGTATAAGTAGGCAGCAGATGCAGCGCAATCATCGCATGCCAATGTGCATTGGCTCGTTTAGTTTACACTCTAAGTAGATTGGTCTCTCTAAGTGAGATCCCAATTTCGTCGGTCATTCGACGTGACGTCTCCGTTCCCTCCTTCAGGGAACGAGGGTTACCATACGTAACTGAGACGTTTTTATTTTTCATTCAGTGGCAGAAACAAGCTTCCATAGTTTTAATTTGACTTAATAAAGAAAAAGAAAATCTGTAGTTCTGTAGGTGCAGATTTAGTGTGGACTGAGCCAGGAGAGAAAACATGTAGATAAGAAAAGTTCGAGTTGCATGTGAGATAGAAAGGAAGATAGCGTTTGTTCAGATTCAGTCAATTAGTGGTTACACCTCCTGGCTTCATGGTTCTCCTCTCTCAGATCGTTATACTACTGTCATCCCCAGAAGTACTTACCCTCAGAACAATTGAAGCGAAGACTCTTCAGGGCATAAGGATTTTAAAAGCTTTTAAACACACTCAGTATAATTAGTGGAAAATCCATATTTGTAAATTGTCATGCCGAACAGCAGTGGGGTTTGTATGGGGGCAGAGTTAGCGGTGACTAGCTGTGTAGCTCAGATGAATGGAGAGTTCTGAACACAGCTTGGATGAATGGGCTGTTCGAGTCAGTATTCAAGTCAAGTGTTTGGTATGCAAATATTTTAATAGGAAATGCACAAATGGCTCATTATTTCTATATAAAGTAAAAGGAACATATGGCGGCTCCAGGCTTTGCTGGATTTCCTTTGCTGCTTGAATTTCAAATCCTGTAATCGCACATTAGAGCAGGAAGGTAGTTGTTTTGGATGGTTAGTTAATTCTCTGTGCAAAGCCACTGATTACTGAAAGATCCCTGTCAGAATATGATTCCTCCGAGCTACGGGAAACCTCCTCTATTGAGCAAACTCTGCTTGATCCCTCAGAAGCTGAAGAATATTGCATGCTGCCTATCTCAAACACAGACTCTGACATTGATATCCCCACAAAGATAGTTATTAGTATTCTAAGGGCAAGACGCAGGAAGTCAGCAGATGATTCAACCAAATTGAGGAAGGCAACGGGATCCAAACAATTTTCTTTTCTCAGGCCATTATGCTCATATCATGAAGGACAGCACCATATTTAAGCACAAATAGATTAATTACACTCTAAAAAACACTGGGTTAAAAACAACCCAATTTGGGTTGTTTTTAACCCAAGGGCTGGGTAAATATAGGACGGAATCTCAACCGCTGGGTTACGTCTGACCCAGGATCTGAGTAATACAAAAACTACCCAAACATTGGGTTGTTATGTCTCACCCAGGAGCTGGGTAACACTAAAAAACTACCCACACATTGGGTTGTTACATTTGACCCAGGAGCTGGGTAACACAAAAACTACCCAAACACTGAAAAAAAGAACTCAGCATTTGGGTTAAAAAAATAACCCAGGAATTTTTAGAGTGTAGATGAACTGTAAACAGCTGAAAGATTGGGTGCCGGTGAATAATTACTTAATTATTCAGAGTACAGATGTACCAACAAGATTTATTGTGCGATCACTGCACGATTGAGACACAACCGCCATTAAGGTAGGGTGAAATGATGTAGAAGCTCATAAAGGTTATTGTTAGACCAAATTAATTTTCAGTGAAGATTTTAGATTTGTTACAGCTGATTGAGTTGATAGGAAATGGAGCATTTGCAGATAGAGATAGACGTCTTTGCCTTGTTATTTCAAGATGTCAACCATTTGCTTCTGTTGCCCTCTGATATTGTGTTTTCTCAGTGCATTGTTCAAAGGCAGAAAAGTGATTGATCATTTCTAATGTAAAATCTGAGCAAAACGGGTCATAGCTGCGTTGCTATACATGGCTTGATGCTCGCAGAATGTGAAATTATCAGATGACCTTGAGTCTTGAAAACAAACCAATTTGAACGTATTCAAATTTCCAAAGGAAAAAAAAAAGCCTTCTTCAGAATTTAATTTCTTTCCCAAAACATTTTGCACACATCTTACCCTTTTTGATTTTGCCATTTTATTCTTCTTAGCCTTCAGAGCTCAGACTGTGTTATTACATGGTGGGAGAAGAGTGGGAGTTTTTCATTGGTGGTGCGACGGGCAGCCTCTGTGACAGATGGTACCTACACCTCATCCCCTTCTGGCTCTGACTCATCTCGGCCGGAGGGCAAGCTCCTAAACCTAGTACCCCCTAAAATCATGTCACTTCCTTGAGTGCTTGTCAATGATGCCAGTCCCAAAGAGAGTGAGCCGCTAGTGTAGACAGCTGTCACCCGTCCATGTCTATTGTGAGCCATACGTGGCGGTTTTCAGGCCAGCTGGGGCTTTTGCTCAGCTCAGTGGTGCGCAGTGGTCGTTCAGCACCAGGCTTGCCGTCTCACCGTGATTTTTTAGGGTTTGAGGATGGATAAGCACTCATCAAATGTGCCTTGATGAAAGCCCAGCTGTGCTGTCATTTTGACTTTGATGAGGCTTTTTTCTTTTTTTTAACCATCTATTCTTCGTCTCGTATATCCAGCTGCTATCACAAAGGCCACGCTGTAAATTGAAAATGTTTTTTTTCCATTTCAGCTTATTTTTCTTCTCTTTAGGGGGTAATGTGTAACCTATTCAAAGAAGCAGTGGCTTGCTTACCAAGGCTGTCGGAGAGCAACCACCCTCAAAGCAGTAACTAAATCAGCATACTATCATCTCAAAAACATTGCAAGAATTAGATGTTTTGTTTCCAGTCAAGACTTGGAGAAACTTGTTCATGCCTTTATCACCAGGTAAAGCACTTTGAATTACCATTGTGTATGAAATGTGCTATATAAATAAACTTGCCTTGCCTTGCCTCTTCCCTGCCACTGTCATTGGCTTCTGTAATAGACAAGCAATTGAGTCAACAGGGGGGTCTCCACAAATGAACAAGTCACCAAATCCCACCTACAATCAAATACCGCATTCCACTGCCACTTGTGGGACCTCTGCTATTTAGTGAGCTATTTTTCCACCTTGTTCTGCACCCACTTCGTACTAATATGTTCTCCGAGGTATTCTCAACAGGGAGCTTTTTTGTGGTACACCTCCCTCTCCATTCAGCTGGCTGTTTTACAAGCTGCAATTTGCACCACTCAGCAAGCCTGAACATCCATAGGCTGCTCCTGACCCCCGTTTCTCCCATTTGCCAGCCTGAAGCTTGTTCCCCAGTGGTTTATCTCTCTGCGGATGGCTGGCTCAGCTGTGCCATGCCCTTGCAGTGATTTACACAAGCTGGGTGAAAAGACGGGCATCTCATGTAACACAGTACTCATTGCATCTGTATCACAGCACCTGACAACCATCCTCAAATTGGCAACAGAAACAGATGGTATTTTGTCCTGGATTTAGCACAATAGTAGATTTTTTATTTTTTTTGTCTTATGAACATAAAATGAATAACAACAACCAGAGCTAGGGGAAGGAAAAAAAATATACAGAGTGTATTATTGTTCCCTCAAAATAGACAATGCATTTATTGTGGTGTTAAAGTATGTGTGGCATTCTGTTGTTAGGGGAATACACTGTTAATCATGGTTTTTATATAGTATCTTTGTTTATTATCTGTCCCTTTAAGACATAAATACAATTGTCATTGCATTTTTATACTATATTTTTCATATTGCCATTATTTAATATGAACCTCAATTAAAAATTGTATTTAAAAGTATTACATTTTATTGCTATATATATATATATATTAGAAAGGCTCCAGTAATATTTGTTTTATTAACAACTTTGAAAAGTAATTGCCATTGGCTTGTTATTTTGTATCGAATGTAGTGGCATTCATACATTGTTAAGTGTGACATATGTGTCCAAATATTTTGGGGGCAACTGTATTTGTAAAAACAAAGACAATCTCCATCTTATTGAGGTGAACTTGCATACACTCTCAGTGTGTTGATAAGCCGTAGACGTTGTCTATTGAATGGTGGTTGAAAGATATATGAGGCTAACGTAATTACAGTATTGATTGAACTAATGCATCCTTAAAGATTCTCAGCTTCCTCAAGCAATTTCATCAAGGAATCTTACAATATGATTTCATCGCTTTAAATATTATAAGAAGCTTCATCTGTCATTTCACATTTAGTTTTCAGCAGAAACACACTTAGTGACCTCTTGGACTGATGTTGATTCTTTTGGTTTTCTTCCCTTGTTTCTGCGGCAATAACCTGGCCCTTGGATTAATTTCTCAAGACAGTTTTTTTTTTTTTGGTCTGAGCTAATAAATCCAGAATTTATGATGTGATTAAAGTCTTTCTTTGTTACCTCCCCATCGCCCATAAAATAGCACATCACACCTTGTGCTGATGTAGCTCTTGGTAAACAGTGCTATTCTTTTTTTTTTCCCTATCTGAAGTATGTATGTATAATTTCCCTCTCTTCTGGGAATATTTGAAGATAGTGTTTCAGAGGAAACTGGTGGGGTGTCATTAAGGTGGATATGGAATTGGATACGAAGAAGAGCTAAAGCAATAAAGCAGAAATCAATTTTGTTCGCATTGGCTAACACCCAATAAAATAGTTACTTGACCAACACCCTGTGAGCTGAAGGTATGTAAGAGGAAAAGGTATGTAAAAGGAAACATATGCTTCTTTCCTTCATCCTGACATATACATATGACATATATGTATGTATGTGTGTATATATATATATATTTTTGGATATAGGAAGCTGATTTATTTACATAGACGGAATTGATAGTAGGTATTTTGATAAAGGAAGATGCTTCCTGAATTCAACAGCTGCACTAAGTCCCAAAATGCTGACCTTTCCGAAATTGTTTCAGACATTACATGCTCTTGTTTTTTTTTCCCAGGACTGGGATGCAAAGATGTAAACATCCTGAAAGCTCAACTCCATTTTTATAAAACAGACCTGCTGGAGATTTGAGTTTCTGCCCTGTTAGCAGCCATAAGAGGAAAGTGATATATCTTTGCATTGAGCTCCTTCCCAGGGGCCCTAGGCTGCATGAATGTAACCAATGGCTAAGAATGCTGGAAAGAGGGGCAAGCAATGTTAAAAGCGGTGAAAGATGAATCTCTTAGGTAGCCACGAGGATAACGTTCCTGAAATAGTTATTTCTGGTTACACTGCAGTCTGAAACTCGCTGAAATGGGTATTTTTAATGCAGTTTACATGGACATTAAGATGAAAAATCTATGAATATTGAGTACTACATATGCATCCTCTTAAATGCACAACCTCCCGTGAGTGCACTTGGTGATCTTCACTGCAGTCATGCACAGAAGAAAGGATGATGATGATCATGGTTTAATCATGTGTGTACTAATATTTGTATATTATATTATATTATATTATTTAGTTTTATACAACAGTTCGTTTTGGTTCTGAAATCTGATTGGTTGAGAACCATGCGATATTGTACTGGTATCGCCACAGCAACGCCCTTTCACCTCTTGTATCACTCCGCTTCCAGTATTTCTCACAGCGAGTGTCATGGCGGACACCCAAATCCACTAAAATGTATAAATAATACTGTTTTTGTGTCACGGAATGTAGTTTTAAAAGGTTTTTAGGCGAGAACGTACTTGTTTAGACTTCACATTATAAAGGCCTATATTATATTATATTATACATACAACAGTTCGTTCTGGTTTTCAAATCTGATTGGTTGAGTACGGTGAGATATGTACCGGTAACACCACAGGAACGCCCTGTCACCGTTTTTATCACTCCGCTTCCCGTATTTCTCAGCGAGTATCACGGAATGTAGTTTTAAGAGTTTTTTAGGCGAGAATGTACTTGTTTAGACTTCAAATCTACGGTTTGTTAATAAAGATAACGTCTATTTGAAAATTTGCGTCGACGTTTTCAGAGACGTGAGCTCCAGTGCGTCCGGGGCCGTTCAGCGCTCATGAACCCGCCAGAGCAGCCTCACCTCGGCCAGAACTTCTGGAATTTGCCGCTGGCTCTAATGTCTCTATAGTGGTTAAACATGAGATATAATTTGGGTAAATCTGACTGGCAGTCTTTGGTCTCATTAATCTATTATTTGTTCCAGAGCAAATAATTTCAGCTGAAGGCAAAATCTCATCACGTTATATTTTATGTAACTTTAATGCTGTATATTAGAGCATGACTTTTATGATGGCTGTTGTTGTTGTTGTTTATTAAATGAATAATATTTTATATACATAGTAGTATTTAGTATTAGGAAACAGTGTGTGTATTCGTGATGGTGATTTTTGTGACATTGTCCCGCCATTAGACGGCTTTACGAGTCAGCATTTAAGACTTTTACATTGAAAGAGACTAAAACAGAAGTTATTTTTAATAACAGCTTGTAAGACGCAGTTAACAAATGCACTGAGCAGCGCTGTCATCGGAAATCACCCTTAACAGATGAAAAACAGTACTACAAAGATAATGCTTTCCTCAGCGGACATTGAA
>NW_015557202.1:1100445-1106514 GCF_001515605.1 Sinocyclocheilus anshuiensis | reverse complement strand
GGGTTAAATACAACCCAGCGCTGGGTAAAATAGGGACAAACCCAGCAATTGGGCTGTTTTGACCCAGCGGTTGAGTTAAATGTTTAACCCAACCTTCTGGGTAGTAACCCAACCGCTGGGTCAAAACAACCCAATTGCTGGGTTTGTCCCTATTTTACCCAGCGCTGGGTTGTATTTAACCCAACATTTTTTAGAGTGTAGATTGAGCTGAAGAATGAATGCTGTATCAGATGCGGTAATCACACTCGCTCAGTCCATCTCTCTCTCACAATACTCTACATAACACAGTGAGCTTTTAATTAAGTAATACAATACGTTTTTAATGAAGCATCTCAACGTTCCTTCGTTACTAGCTCTAAAGTGACGTTTTCGAATTAGTAACAGAGGCTTCAGCTCAGCTGTTAAACTGTCAAACTGAGATTTGAATATGTGGCGGAAGGAAGTAGTTCCGCACAAAAAGGTTTTTAAAGACACTCCGTTGTTGTTTTTCATATATATTTACACTCGTGCTGTCGAACTGTTGTATAAACGCAATATCACTCTCGTACTCGAGCGATACCGGCCTAATCACAGCCATGCTGATATTGAGCCGGTATCGTTCTCGTACTCGAAAATTTTTTTCATTAACTAAAAGTAAAACCATTAAAAAACATTTCCAATACTTGAAATAAAATAAACATTTATTTATTTATTTATTTATTTTATAAGAATCTTATTATATTTCAGCTAGTTGCCAGGGCAACATTTCTCATTTTCAAATTCAAGAAGAATAAGAATTCTCAAATAACAGGAATAAGAAAAATGCTTAAATAATTAAAACTAAATCAATTAAAACTAAAACTAAATAAAATCTACGTAGGCATATTATTTAAAACAAAACTAATAAAAATGACAAAAACAGAAAAATTACAAAAACTTGCTAAAAATTCAAATGAAAGCAGGAAATATACAAATAAAATCTAACAAATATTGTAATAGTATATCAGTGATAAAATAACAGTGATATACATGTACACTTTCCATTTATTTTTGTATTTTGCTCTGGATACTGTCCATGCTTGTACATGGATGTCAAAGATGGAGGAAATTGGCACCAAATAGCATTTAATGGAGGAAGTGTAATAAATAAGGCAATAAAACATGGGAGTCTTGACCAGTTTAGTAAATCCCTTTTATCCCTGTGGGTTCTTCTTCGCTACACACACTAAGAGTTTAAGTGTTCGATAATACCTTGTTTTATGCCCACATGCACCCTTGAAAGGAAAGGGCATTTCCTCTTGCCTTTCTCATTTATTCTGCAAACGCCATCTAGATCAGATAAAGGCCCATTTGCAAAACTGTCCTACAATGACCCAATCATTAATTTTGGCCCGGTCCATTGGTTTCACAAAACACACGCTCATGCAGAAATAAACAAGAAAAACAGAACGTTTGTCTTAAGAAATCACAATTATTTATCATCCTCATACTTTCAGAGGGATGAAAGTCTATGAGATTCTTAAACAAAAGATTGTGACGCACATTTTGCATTGATTTTACCGGCGGAGCAGGAGGTGATTTATCATGAAGAAATGCAGAACCATCATCCTCTGCATAGTTTTTCTTTAATACTCTTGACAAAATTGTGCCTTGTGGTCAGACTGTTCTGCACAATTTTATTCATGTTCAGTTTAATAAAATACAACAAAGGCATAAAATTATTTTAAACAAATAACAATATTTAAATTATTCATTAATAATATAAATTCAATCAGAAATATATTTTAAATGTAAATAAATTATTTTTTAAATTCAAATTCTACTATATTATGTTATGTTTTAAACCACATTCTGTATTAATCTGAGTTCATTTGAAGTAACAAACTATATTTCACTTGGCACCATGCTACTAATATATATATATATATATACAGTCAGAATTATTGGCACCCTTAGTAACGTGTATTTGAGAAAAACATTTATGTCATAATATTTCCCCCCATTTTAAATTCTTATTCTCCAATGAAAGGTTAGATTTATGTGAATTTTTGTAATAAAAGATCAAAATGATTAACAATGCAGATTTATTTTCACAGCCTTCTTTGATCATATTTACCAATAATAAGTGCCAATAATTCTGACCTCGACTATATAATACTGCTTAAAGTTGCTAAATAATGTGACAAACCCATAATAGCATTACTTGTATCCGTTGGCTAATTGGATTAGGTCTCCTCATGCTGCTAGACTGTGATGTTTTATTTGGTCTTAATAGTTTCCCCTTCATGAAGAGATATCCCATCTGGTCTAATTTTAAACCGTCTGTAACATGCAGCCTTTCATAATTTTAATGTAGACATTACATTTGTTTCCCCCTAGTATTTACTTCACCACAGAATCAATTTAATCAGTGATTATTCTTTAATTCAGATCATTCTAAATAAGTTCAGTTGGATTCAATTTAGTTCAGTTCCCATCAGTTCAGTTCAAATGTATACTTGAATATAATGTTGTTTTTTTTTGTATAACATGTTCCTTAGAGGCACAGTGGAAGGAACATACTGCAATTCATAACTTGGGTCTTCAGTTTGAATATTAGAGATTTAATGTCTCCGGTGTGTGAGCCAGTCATCTTGACTTATTTTTGTAGGCCAAACCCAAAGCTTTTTTTATCGGATTTTAGATTATTGCAGAAATGGAAAAACATGAAAAATCTTTTATTAATTTTGAAACCTAAATACGATTGTCAGTAGTAAAAAAGCATCTGGGTTACATATGTAACCCTCGTTCCCTGAAGGAGGGAATGGAGACGTCAAATATATATATATATATATACAGTCAGAATTATTGGCACCCTTAGTAACGTGTATTTGAGAAAAACATTTATGTCATAATATTTCCCCCCATTTTAAATTCTTATTCTCCAATGAAAGGTTAGATTTATGTGAATTTTTGTAATAAAAGATCAAAATGATTAACAATGCAGATTTATTTTCACAGCCTTCTTTGATCATATTTACCAATAATAAGTGCCAATAATTCTGACCTCGACTATATAATACTGCTTAAAGTTGCTAAATAATGTGACAAACCCATAATAGCATTACTTGTATCCGTTGGCTAATTGGATTAGGTCTCCTCATGCTGCTAGACTGTGATGTTTTATTTGGTCTTAATAGTTTCCCCTTCATGAAGAGATATCCCATCTGGTCTAATTTTAAACCGTCTGTAACATGCAGCCTTTCATAATTTTAATGTAGACATTACATTTGTTTCCCCCTAGTATTTACTTCACCACAGAATCAATTTAATCAGTGATTATTCTTTAATTCAGATCATTCTAAATAAGTTCAGTTGGATTCAATTTAGTTCAGTTCCCATCAGTTCAGTTCAAATGTATACTTGAATATAATGTTGTTTTTTTTTGTATAACATGTTCCTTAGAGGCACAGTGGAAGGAACATACTGCAATTCATAACTTGGGTCTTCAGTTTGAATATTAGAGATTTAATGTCTCCGGTGTGTGAGCCAGTCATCTTGACTTATTTTTGTAGGCCAAACCCAAAGCTTTTTTTATCGGATTTTAGATTATTGCAGAAATGGAAAAACATGAAAAATCTTTTATTAATTTTGAAACCTAAATACGATTGTCAGTAGTAAAAAAGCATCTGGGTTACATATGTAACCCTCGTTCCCTGAAGGAGGGAATGGAGACGTCACATCGGATGACCGACGAATTGGGATCTCGCTTAGAGAGACCAATCTACTTCGAGTGTAACTAAACGAGCCAATGCACATTGGCATGCAATTATTGCATCCAGCTGCCGCTGATCACAGCGTGAGTATAAGTAGGCAGCTGGTGCAGCGCATATTCAGGTTTTCGCTGAGGAGCCGAGCCGGTGACCCGGCCACTCAGCGGTGGTACAGAAGATGTGGCGACGGGACGTAACGTCTCCGTTCCCTCCTTCAGGGAACGAGGGTTACATACGTAACTGATACGTTCCCTTTCAGTCGGTCACTCTCGACGTCACGTCGGATGACCGACAAATTGGGATCCCTATACCAAAGGGCCACAGATACTGCCCCTTCCAGTGTCCTGTGGAAGCCTCCTGCGCCCCTTTTTTTGGGTGCTGAAGCAGTCTCATATGAAGCAGCCCCAGCGGCATGACTGCCGCTGCAGCTGCCATATGCCCCAGGAGCCTCTAAAAGATTGGTCTTAACCCACCGCCTTTCTTGGGCACAATGAAGTAAGGGCTGTAAAACCCCGTCCTCATATCGGCTGGAGGGACCGGCTCTATCGCATCTTTCGCCAGTAGGACTGCAATCTCTGCACGCAAGACAGGGGCATCTGCTGCCTTCACTGAAGTGAAATGGACGCCCCTGATCTTGGGAGGGTGCCGGGCGAACTGAATCGCATAGCCGAGTCTGATGGTCTGACGGAGCTAACAAGACGGACTGGGAAGCGCTAGCCAGGCTCCCAGAAACCGTACAAGTGGCACCAATGGAACCACCGACGTACCCGCGGTGGGGTAGCGAGGGGGAACGCAGGGACCCGGCCCGGGCGTCTCGTTGCCGGTCTGAAGCGGGGTCAGCGTGTGCGCAACATTTACCTGCGTTCGGGCAGAGGGTGCGTGAGTAGTACGTTTGATTGCACTCTCGAACCGGCCACAGCTGCTCACTGGCGAGAGAGGAGGGTGAGTGTGATCCGAGACTGGCTCATCCACAACTCCCCGTCCCCTCTGGGGACCCAGAGATAGAACAAACTGCTCTTTTGTCGAGGTTTTGGGTACCACTGACTGTGAAGTCAGTGACGTGAAAAAAAGAAACAAAAGATTCTCCGCCTGGCCCTCCTCCGGGGGAGGGAGTGGTGCATTCACCATCTCCCGAAGAGCAGCTCCCTCCATCTCTGGGTCGCCCGTCTCAGGGCCTCTTGCTCTTCCACTTGCCGCCAGGTTTGGCGGCTATGGGCGGGGCGGCTGCCCTGGGACCGGCTCCATGGTGCTGCTTAGTTGGAGGCTGCTGCATTTGCTGAGCAGGGGCAGAGGCATTGGGCCGCCCTTGGCGACGAGCAGACTGAGGCGCTGCAGCCGGCGGGCGGGTGGAGGCAGCAGCTTTGCACCGGGGCAGGATGTTCTTGATGGCATCGGTCTGCTTCTGTGCTGTGGAGAACCGCTGGGCGAAGTTCTCCACCGCATTGCCAAAAAGGCCAGACTTGGATACGGGGCATACAGGAACTGAAGCTTGTCGGTCTCCCTCATGTCAGCCAGACACAGCCAGAGATCGCCACCATGGACCAGCATAGTGGACATCGCACGACCCAGAGATCACGCAGTGACATTTGTCACACGTAGCGCGAGGTCAGTAGCGGTTCCCTGAGAACTTCTGGGTCATGACCACCCTCGTGCAGATCCTTCAGTGCCTTGGCCTGATGAACCTGCAGTAATGCCATGGCGTGTAAGGCAGAGGCAGCTTCTCCACAGGCCGCATAAGAACTGCCAGTCAGGGCAGACGAGTACCTACAGGCCAGGGAGGGGAGGGACGGCTTGCCCCGCCAGGTGGCAGCGGTGTTTGGACACAATTGTATCGCAACCGACCGCTCCACCGGAGGGACTTCCGTATACCTCCTCGCTGCCCCACTGTCGAGGGTGGTGAAGGAGGACGAGCCACCAAGGTGGTTTCTGGCTGTGAAAGGTGCCGTCCACAGCCTAGTAAGCTCATCATGCACCTCCGGGAAGCCAAATTCGCGGCAGCTGCCATATGCCCCAGGAGCCTCTGAAACGGTTTCAGTGGGACCGCCATCCTGCTCTTGAACGTAATCAAGCAGTTCAACACCATCTGAGCACATTCCTGCGTGAAGCATGCTGTCTGTTCGACCGAATCCATCTCCATGCCGAGAAAAGTCGTCGAGGAGGTCGAGGAGAGTATGCTCTTTTCCCAGTTGACCCGAAGGCCCAACAGGCTGAGGTGCGAGTCCCTGTGTTCCCTGTGTTCGCACAACTGATCCTGAGACTGAACGAGTATGAGCCAATCGTCGAGGTAGTTGAGAATGCGAATGCCCTGTTCTCTCATGGGAACAAGGGCTGCCTCCGT
>NW_015557202.1:1095831-1100433 GCF_001515605.1 Sinocyclocheilus anshuiensis | reverse complement strand
CCCCGCTCTATCGCATCTTTCGCCAGTAGGACTGCAATCTCTGCACGCAAGACAGGGGCATCTGCTGCCTTCACTGAAGTGAACCCCTGATCCCTGATCTTGGGAGGGTGCCGGGCGAACTGAATCGCATAGCCGAGTCTGATGGTCTGACACAAGACGGAGCACCAACGGAACCACCGACGTACCCGCGGTTGGGCAGCAAGGGGGAACCCAGGGACCCAGCCCGGGCGTCTCACTGCCGGTCCGAAGCGGGGTCAGCATGTGTGCAACACTCACCTGCTTTCGGGCAGAGGGTGCATGAGTAGTACGTTTGACCACACTCTCGAACCGCCCACAGCTGCTCACTGGCGAGAGAGGAGGGTGAGTGTGATCCGAGACTGGCTCATCCACAACTCCCCGTCCCCTCTGGGGACCCAGAGATAGAACAAACTGCTCTTTTGTCGAGGTTTTGGGTACCACTGACTGTGAAGTCAGTGACGTGAAAAAAAGAAACAAAAGATTCTCCGCCTGGCCCTCCTCCGGGGGAGGGAGTGACCTGGTTCCACGGGGTTGGCAGAGGGTGCGTGAGTAGGGCCTTTGTTGACGCTCTACAGCCGCCCACTGCTGCCGGCTGGCGAAGGAGGAGGATGAGTGAGGTCCGGCGTTGGTCCGGCGTTAGTCCGTCCGCAACTCTCCGTGCCCTCCTGGGACCCAGAGATAAAGGAAACTGCTCTTTTGTCGAGAATTTGGGTACCGTCGGCCGTGAGGCCAACGGCGGGAAAAAATGAAACAAAAGATTCTCCGCCCGGCCCTCCTCCGGGGGAGGGAGTGGTGCGTTTACCATCTCACGAAGAGCAACTCCCTCCATTTCTGGGTCGCCCGTCTCAGGGCCTCTTGCTCTTTCGCTTACCACCAGGTCTGGCGGGGGCCTGGACAGGCGGGGCGGCTGCCCTGCGACCGGCTCCACGGTGCTGCTTTGCCGGTGGCCGGGTGGAGGCAGCAGCTGCACGCCGGGGCAGGATGTGTTTGATGGCCTCAGTCTGCTTCTGTGCGGCGGAGAACTGCTGGGCAAAGTTCTCCACTGTGTTGCCAAAAGGTGGTGAGGGAGGACGAGCCACTGGGGCGGTTTCTGGCAGTGAAAGGTGCCGTCCACGACCCAGTGAGCTCATCATACACCTCCGGGAAGAAAGGCACTGGGATGGGGCCCTGAGAACTAGCGCGAGCCACCCCGAGAAACCAGTCATCCAGCCTCGAGGGTTCGGGACGCGGTGGAGGTTTCCACTCAAGCCCGATCTTCTCGTTGGCCTGGGCAAGCATAGCCACCATTTCCGTATCCATATCCGGCATTGCTGGCCGCCCAGAAGGTGGCAGCGCTGCCGGATCATCATCTCACCCTCCGATGCAGCGATCGACATCCGATCGTCGGGGGGAGCACCGAAGGATACAAGTGGTACCCCACAAGAGGGTCCAACCTGTTCTTTCAGTGGCTCCACTGGCTGCGAAGTGCCGGTGGAAGGAGGAGCCCTCGGATGGGAATTCCTCACCGTCACCGTAAGACCAGTCCGGTTACTGCCAGAAGTAGCGTCCCCCGGGCGGCCGCCAGGGGGAGCCCTAGATCTAGGCTGCTGGAAATGGAGCCTGGTCCGCAAATCCGCGACGGTCATTCTCCCGCAATGGGAACATGACTCATTCGCGAACGCCACCTCAGCGTGTTTAATGCCCAGACATGTGAGGCAGCGATCGTTACAATAACGATCGCATCCAGAAATGCACGGGTGGAAAGGCATCTTTCAAAAGACGTCCACCCGTGAATGCTCTTTTAGAGTTTGCTCTTTTAGAATTTGTTCTTTTAGTGTGCTGAAGTGCACAGGGGAGATGTCCGCCTGCAACACAAACAGGGGATAGTGCAGCCTGATGTGTGCAATCCACTTGACATGGGAAGAACCACCGCCGCTGAAGCGCCATACCGCCAGCACCAGAGCTTCCTAGAGTGTGCTGAACTCGTTGAGTTTCTCTGAAGCAGTAGTCAGGAGCAGAACAAAACAATCGCTCGGCTCCGAAGCGAAAAGCTGAATATGCGCTGCACCAGCTGCCTACTTATACTCACGCTGTGATCAGCGGCAGCTGGATGCAATAATCGCATGCCAATGTGCATTGGCTCGTTTAGTTACACTCAAAGTAGATTGGTCTCTCCAAGCGAGATCCCAATTCGTCGGTCATCCGACGTGACGTCGAGAGTGACCGACTGAAAGGAACTATAGTTAGGCTATAAATAAATTATTCAACGGCAGAGGTGTAAAGTGTACCTGAAAACCATACTTGAGTAAAAGTACAGATACATTACAACAAATATGATTCCATTACAAGTTACAAGCCACCAATTCCAATACAACTGGAGTAAAAGTCTTACAGCAGGGCTGTCCAAACTCGGTCCTGGAGGGCCGGTGTTCTGCAGAGCTTAGCGCCAACTTGCCTCAACACACCTGACTGGAAGTTTCTATGCCTAGTAAGAGCTTGATTAGCTGGTTCAGGTGTGTTTAATTAGGGTTGGAGCTAAACTCTGCAGGACACCAGCCCTCCAGGACCGAGTTTGGACAGCCCTGTCTTAGAGTATCTGATTTTAACAGTACTTAAGTATTTTACTCGTACTGAATATAGGCTCAATAAACCAACATAAGCCTACAAAAATAAAGTAAACCAATATACTTCAAAAAGGTCTCAGCCATGTCCTCGTCTCATATATGAAAAACCTGCGAGTCACATACCTGCTAATTTGTGTAAAGTAGCCTTGTTGACAAGTTTGGGTGAGTAAGGGCAAGATGTCCTGTAGATGGTGATATTGCTTCTTTAGTAGCAGAAATAAACTGCTGTAGAAAAAGTTAGGTGCCATGTGAAATGTAACGAGTAATTTCATTAGTCATCACAAATGTAGTGGAGTAAAGCATACTTTATATACTTATTAAAAAATGTAGTCAAGTAGAGAGTAAATGTTGCTAATATATTTTGGAAATATATATACTCAGTAAAACTACAAAGTAGCCAAAAAGATGCTTAAGTACAGTAACTAAATACATTTTCTCAAATACTTTACACCACTGCACCACGGTTGCGTGACTTCATTGTCACAATCACTATGCTTCCAAAATTTTTTTTTATAAATTTCCCTAAAAGTTTGAGTTAGAATAGTTTTAAAGAACATTATTATAAACACAATGAGGCTGTAAAAGCGGACTAGTGAGTAGATGACTTTACCTGTTCAGTGTGATGACGTTTATTGACACTGACAACCTCTGTAGTACCATTTAGCCACTTGTTAGCAGCTGCCTTTTTCAAGTAAAAGCTTTAAAAAACAAAAGGGGGTATTATTGATGTATTTTATGTCATAGAATAAAACAAGAAAATATATTGAGCTTGTGTTAACCCCAGACCTAACAACCAGGCATTTAACTATTCAAAAAACCCATTGACTTCAGGACGATGGAATTGGAAGTGCGAAAATGTGAACTCATTTCTGGGTTTTGGCCTAAAAAAATTCATCAGCCCTGCAGCACTCTATACCTGAATCAGATTGACACACATTATGAATCCTCATATATAATTTTGGATGGAATAATTTGAGTAGTATTTATTTGTGGATGGAGTAATCTGGGCAAATGCACAATGTTCTTCTTCAGTCTGGTTCTTCAATCCCCTGGCTTCTCTTGAATTGCAGTGGAGTATCTTACTATTCTCTCTATAAATTTGCCTCTCTTCCATTTTCTGTCCTCCCTCCCATTTTCTCTGTCTCTGTAGGGTGGTATGATTGCTCTTCTGTTGTCCATCCTGTGCTTGGTGTTGATCCTGTACACTCGTAGACGCTGGTGTAAACGTCGCCGTGTGCCTCAGCCACAAAAGAGCGCTAGTGCTGAAGCAGCCAATGAGATTCACTACATCCCCTCTGTGCTGATGGGTGGACAGGCCCGGGAAAGTTTGAGAAATTTGCGCGGGCAGGGTCACAATTCGAGTGGCACCCTCAGCATCCGTGAGACTCCGATCTTGGACGGGTACGAGTATGACATTACAGACCTACGCCACCACCTGCAGCGGGAGTGCATGAATGGCGGTGAGGACTTCACCAGTCAGGTGACACGTACGCTCGACTCACTTCAAGGGTGCAATGACAAAGCTGGCATGGATCTCACTCCAGGTATGTGAGCCCACAGCACACTGCACTGCATGAATGTAAAGATCTTTGAAAAACTCAGTCAAAAGGATAGTTCACTAAACTAAACTAAACTAAACTAAACTAAACTAAACTAAACTAAACTAAACTAAACTAAACTAAACTAAACTAAACTAAACTAAACTAAACTAAACTAAACTAAACTAAACTAAACTAAACTAAACTAAACTAAACTAAACTAAACTAAACTAAAATAAAATAAAATAAAATAAAATGTATTTACTCACCCTAATGTTGTTCCAAATCTGTGAATGTGCACAGGCCGTTGTTTTCAATTAAATTTCATTGAATTAAGCTGTTAAGTAGTGGATTTTGATTCATCCCAGTAAATCGAGTCTTTTAAATCTTCACCAGTGATTTATTCAGATTCACTGAGTGACCATTTCTTAGATGGCACACAC
>NW_015557202.1:1092906-1094722 GCF_001515605.1 Sinocyclocheilus anshuiensis | reverse complement strand
TAGAAAATATATAAATATAATATATATATATATATATATATATATATATATATATAAATATATTATATTTGTATAAGAATTGTATAATAATATTAATTATTGTTTTAATTATTATATTTATTTCTGTAAAGAATTTTCAGCATTTTCAGCAGCTGTTACTCCAGTCTTCAGCGTCACATGATCCTTCAGAAGTCATTCTATGAATTCTTTGTATTTATTTCTGTAAAGGAAAAGCTGAATTTTCAGCAGCTGTTACTCCAGTCTTCAGCGTCACATGATCCTTCAGAAGTCATTCTATGCTTTTTTAGAATTCTTTGATGAATAGAAAGTTAAAAAGAACAGCACTTATTTGAAATAGAAATCTTTTGTAACATTATGCATGTCTTTGCTGTCTCTTGCTGAATAAAACAGGGCTTAAAGTTCTCCGGCACCGTGCCGGATCTCCGGCGTGCAGCATTTGGCTGCGGAAAAAAAAAACCCTACATTTAAAAAAAACTTGTTGATATGACTTTCGAGTCCATGAGTTCGCCTACCAGTGGTATGAGAGGAGCACAGCTTTCATTCTCAACCAAACTAACATTACTAGCCAATCATAATGTTTTGCTCTTATAAACACGAGACGCGCATAATAGTATCCGACTGCAGAGTCGCAGCCCTGATGAATGGAGAAGCGCGACAAAAAGCTGCAAGGCGCAATGGTCAAAGATGTCCATCTAGTGCATATTTACATAGAACAACTCATTAAAAAGCAGCGGAGCTTTGTAAACAGCTCAGCGTAACCACGTAATCTCCATAAGAACGATATGATCGCCAGAACAAATTTACTGGGATTTTTGAAAAGGTCCTGTTCACACATGATCTCTTAATGGTAACTTACCGGTAATTTACCAGTAAAGACTGTATGTGTGAAAGGGGCTGTATATGCTGTGAATTTGAATTGCTTAATGTTCAACGTTCATATTTCTAAATATGCCATTTATTGTACATCGCAATTTCAAAATAAAAGTTTCTGAGTGTGCATGTGGCCAAATATTAAAATTGAATGGATTTGAACATCGTTTAATCACGCTGTAAAGTGAAACGTCACCAGGCCGTTGGTGCCCTCTGCAGGTATTTGTTATAATACATAATGTACTTAAGTTGGTTATGTTCATATTATGTATAGGCACAGGGCCGGCGCGAACTCAACTGCCGCTCTAGGCAAAATCCTACCGTGCCGCCCCCACTTCACATTCATTCACCAGTCAGGTGACACGTACGCTCGACTCACTTCAAGGGTGCAATGACAAAGCTGGCATGGATCTCACTCCAGGTATGTGAGCCCACAGCACACTGCACTGCATGAATGTAAAGATCTTTGAAAAACTCAGTCAAAAGGATAGTTCACTAAACTAAACTAAACTAAACTAAACTAAACTAAAATAAAATAAAATAAAATAAAATGTATTTACTCACCCTAATGTTGTTCCAAATCTGTGAATGTGCACAGGCCGTTGTTTTCAATTAAATTTCATTGAATTAAGCTGTTAAGTAGTGGATTTTGATTCATCCCAGTAAATCGAGTCTTTTAAATCTTCACCAGTGATTTATTCAGATTCACTGAGTGACCATTTCTTAGATGGCACACACTAGTGTTCGAAAGT
Organism: Sinocyclocheilus anshuiensis; assembly: GCF_001515605.1. Classification (NCBI taxonomy): domain Eukaryota; kingdom Metazoa; phylum Chordata; class Actinopteri; order Cypriniformes; family Cyprinidae; genus Sinocyclocheilus; species Sinocyclocheilus anshuiensis. Next base: position 1,093,079 of record NW_015557202.1, on the reverse strand, counting down.
TTGGGGTTGGTAGGATTTATTATTATTATTATTATTTTTTATGTTTTTGAAAGAAGTCTCTTCTGCTCACCAAGTCTTTATTTGGTCAAAAATACAGTAAAAGCAGTAATATTGTAAAATATTATTATAATTTAAAATAAATAATTTCTATTTTAATATAGAAAATATATAAA
>NW_015557202.1:1091981-1092697 GCF_001515605.1 Sinocyclocheilus anshuiensis | reverse complement strand
AATCCTACCGTGCCGCCCCCACTTCACATTCACAATTAAACACGATCTTTAAGATGCATGTGAAAGACTGGAGATTTTGTTTACTGGTACAACTGCATTAACATATAGCAGACACTGGCGTGTTTTATGATTATTATATATTTTTTCCTACTGCAACATAAAAACATTTTTTTTATAAAAAATAACCACTAGTAGGCTATAGCTGCAAAAGCAAATTAAGTGTAGGCTATGTACAGGCCTGAAGTGGCCATGGGAAGATTTGGGAGAATTCCTGGTAAGCAGCTCGACAAACGTTGTTCAGGACACAGAAAGCACAAGTCTCTGTAGTTGAACATTTTCACTAAAAGAGACATAGAAATCTGTTCAAGCCGTGCTCGTACAGCCTAAATCCCTATTCGTAGTCAGGGTGTAATTTTATCAAGCTGGGTCAGGGTCCAGCACCTCCGATTTCCGATAACCTCATTTGGCGGATCCCCCTCCTAATGCACCATTGAAAGATGTTCGTGTCAGGGTTATTATAGGTTTGCATTTTTAAATTCGTTTTTATTTTAATATCGCTTTCAATTTTCTTTTATTGGTTTCATTAATAATTTTGTTAATTTTAGTTTAGTTTTTATTTTGTGAACATATTTATAGCCTATTTAGTTTTTATACAGTTTAGTTTCAGTTTTAATTTTAGTTTTAGTAATTAAAGTTTAGCAGAATTAACAGAACAC
>NW_015557202.1:1076810-1091564 GCF_001515605.1 Sinocyclocheilus anshuiensis | reverse complement strand
TAAACACATTTCATTACACCAAATACACAAAATAATGTTATTTTTAGCAGCATCATATGACCCCTTTAAGCTTATTGACGCAAACCTCTAGCGATGCAAAATTAAAGCATGCTGAGATTGATTAGAAAACGATGATTTATTTTTGATTATTATTTTTAGTTAGGTGTTCAATAACTGCGGTTTCGTTTAGTTTTAGTTTTTCATTTATTTTGACATTTTTATATCTTTCTTTCTCTAAATGCCTTTTAGTTAAATACAGTTCTTAATACAACATATTTTACCGTTTAAACATGTATACAACATTTCTTACATTTAAACTCGTTTAACAAGCATTTTAGAAGTAAAAATGAAACATTTAATCGTCGCAAAAAGACTGATGCTGGTCATTTAGGTGACTTGGTTTGCTTTGCATAAAATAAAATGATTTACAGCAAAGAAACTGTTTTATAGATTAAATAAAACATACACAAACCTATATTTGACCAAAGAAATGCAAGTCGGCGGCACTGAGAAGAGAATGCTCTCACCTGAAGAGAATGCAAAATATCTGCGCTCATTACAAACACTGGGTTGTTGCGACTCTCATGTCCCAGGAGCTGGGTTACACAAAAACTACCCAAACACAAAAAAATGTTGCAATAAAATAACCATGATTTTTAGAGTATATGTGCATACTATAAAAAAGCAACTGATGCAAGCTGGTAATCACTTAAGTGGGTCCACAAAATGATTGCGCGAATGCTCCATTACCTCTCCATCCTCTGATCACTTGCCGGATCCGTCAACCCGCTTTATTCCGGGACCTCGCAATTTACAAATTAAAAATTGTTCGTAGCGTTATAAATGATAAAGGCTAAATATCTAGGCTACCTGGCTAAAAAAAAAAAATATATGATTTTGGTCCAAAACCGTGTTTTTTTTTTGTTTTTGTTTTTTGGATGTACGTGGATGTATCCACCTGTCTCCCCCACGTTTTCTCTCACAGTAGGCTATAATCTTACCTTTGGGAAGCGCGTGTCGGGCTTTAAAACTCATCAGACATCACCAGTAGCAAAAGTCATTCATGTCTGGATAGTTTTATTCATTTTGATGACATTTATGGAAGTAGGCTACATGAGGGTGGTTTGCATGTGATATTGACGCCGCTCAGGTGGGGCACAGCGCGGGAGCGGCATTACTATGAAGCTAAGTTAATTTAGAGTTAGAATAACTAAGGGGTGATAACTTGTTGATATGAGTGCAATAATTCCAAAGAATGCCCAAAAGATAAACTAAAATATCTGTCCTTCTTCCCGCCCTGACTGTGCTGCCGCCCGAGGCTTTATTAACACCTACACCTACCCCAACCCTAAACCTACCCTTACAGTATAAATACAGTGTTGGTAATCTGATAGGTAGCATTATTTGTCAGAACACCGGCCCTGCATACAGGTTTTGGGACGACATGGGGGTGAGTAGCCTAAATGATAACAGAATATTCATTCTTGGGTGAACTATCTTTTAAAAAGTGGCATATATTCAATGTTGCCTTGCAATTATTGTGAAGGCATAAGACCGTCTATATATATATATATCTTACCCTGCTAATCTTCGATCCGTGAGTAAAACCCCGGTCTCACGAAACACTCTGCGTTCTCCAAAAATGGCGCTGATCAACGCTCATTCTCTGGTTAACAAGACCTACATTCTTAATGATTTTATGTCCTCTCAAAATCTGGACTTCTTGCTTATTACTGAAACGTGGGTGAAGAAAGGAGACTTAAGCCCCTATTCTGAACTTGTTCCAGCAGATTATTGTTTTTACGATGCTCCCCGACCTATTGGAAGGGGAGGAGGATTGGCTATTATCACAAGGAAAACTTTTAAATCACGTTGTCGTCTATTATCCTCTGCCACATATACAAGCTTTGAATCTCAGATATTATTGCTTGACTGGTCTGAACCAATAGTCCTAGTTTTGGTATATCGGCCACCTCACTTAGTAAATGGTTTTATAGCGGAATTTTCTGAATTCATAGGGGACCTGGTTACTAAACATGACCGATTTCTTTTAGTTGGTGACTTCAATGTCCATGTGTGTTGCCCCTCTAAACAGTTATCCACTGAATTCCTGAACACCATTGACTCTTTTAATTTGCTGCAATGGGTTAGCCATCCTACACATCTACAAGGGCACACTTTGGACTTAATATTGACTTTTGGGCTGTCTATAACGGACGTTGAAGTGATTGAATCCCCCATTCTTTCTTTCTCTAAATGCCTTTTAGTTAAATACAGTTCTTAATACAACATATTTTACCGTTTAAACATGTATACAACATTTCTTACATTTAAACTCGTTTAACAAGCATTTTAGAAGTAAAAATGAAACATTTAATCGTCGCAAAAAGACTGATGCGGCTTGTTTAGGTGACTTGGTTTGCTTTGCATAAAATAAAATGATTTACAGCAAAGAAACTGTTTTATAGATTAAATAAAACATACACAAACCTATATTTGACCAAAGAAATGCAAGTCGGCGGCACTGAGAACTACTCTTACCTGAAGAGAATGCAAAATATCTGCGCTCATTACAAACACTGGGTTGTTGCGACTCTCCTGTCCCAGGAGCTGGGTTACACAAAAACTACCCAAACACAAAAAAATGTATAACCATGATAACCATGATTTTTAGAGTATATGTGCATACTATAAAAGCAACTGATGCAAGCTGGTAATCGGTCCACTAATTCGTAGCGTTATAAATGATAAAGGCTAAATATCTAGGCTACCTGGCTAAAAAAAAAAAATATATGATTTTGGTCCAAAACCGTGTTTTTTTTTTGTTTTTGTTTTTTGGATGTACGTGGATGTATCCACCTGTCTCCCCCACGTTTTCTCTCACAGTAGGCTATAATCTTACCTTTGGGAAGCGCGTGTCGGGCTTTAAAACTCATCAGACATCACCAGTAGCAAAAGTCATTCATGTCCGGATAGTTTTATTCATTTTGATGACATTTATGGAAGTAGCCTACATGAGGGTGGTTTGCATGTGATATTGACGCCGCTCAGGTGGGGCACAGCGCAGGAGCGGCATTACTATGAAGCTAAGTTAATTTAGAGTTATAATAACTAAGGGGTGATAACTTGTTGATATGAGTGCAATAATTCCAAAGAATGCCCAAAAGATAAACTAAAATCTCTGTCCTTTTTACCGCCATGACTGTGCTGCCGCCCTAGGCGGCTGCCTAGTTCGCCTATATGCACACGCCGGCCCTGTATAGGCATATTACATTATGTATTTTAACAGTGTTGTTCAATAAAACCATGTAATTACTTGGTTTGATACTTTATTTGAGCCAATTATTATTGCCTCATCGTTAGTTTACATATAAACAATCATACTAGCCTGGTTTTCAATTAGGTCTATTTGTGTTACTAAAAATATCAGATTACCCAATTGTCAAAATAATCAGTAGATTACTTGATTACCAATATAATCATTAGTTACAGCCCTAGATTAGTTAAAATATTTCAAAATGCAACTGCATTGTTTTACTTTTTGTAATTAAAAGAGAAATATTTTGTAATTGAAAATTTCTTAAAAATAGTATTAAAATATTGTCTTGTTCTAGTGAACCAAATATCTGTATTTTGTCTCATCTGTCTGTATTGCCACACCCCTAGTGTCGATAAGCGGTGATATAGCTCATAATTTTCCAAGTGTATGATATAGCTTTCATTCTTCAGGTCAACCATATATTCATGAAAAAAAAACAGTTTGAATAAGGAAAGCAATAACTTTGCCATAGTATCCTTTCAAATGTTAAAGTTGCCACGTGCCACTTTGCAAAATATTTCAAAATGCAACTGCATTGTTTTACTTTTTGTAATTAAAAGAGAAATATTTTGTAATTGAAAATTTCTTAAAAATAGTATTAAAATATTGTCTTGTTCTAGTGAACCAAATATCTGTATTTTGTCTCATCTCGTGAGCTAAGTGTATTGTCACACCCCTAGTGTCGATAAGCAGTGATATAGCTCATAATTTTCCAAGTGTATGATAAAGCTTTCATTCTTCAGGTCAACCATATATTCATGAAAAAAAAACAGTTTGAATAAGGAAAGCAATAACTTTGCCATAGTATCCTTTCAAATGTTAAAGTTGCCACGTGCCACTTTGCATGCTTTGCATGTGCTGCCCCATCCCATCCCCTACCCCTGCCCTGCCCCGCCCCAGGAAAAAATTTCAGGCTCAGGATATTTTTTTTGCTTTAACCCCTGATAAAAGTATTATTTGTGTTTAAAATAGTGCTGTCAAATGATTAATCGCGATTAATCGCATCCAAAATAAAAGTTTTTGTTTACATAATATATGTGTGTGTACTGTGTATATTTATTATGCATATATAAAGACACACACATACAGCATATATTTTGAAAATATTTACATGTATTTACATGTATACATTTATATTCATATAAATTATATCATATATAAATATATTTAATATATAAACGTAACATATTTTTCTTAAATATACACATGCATGTGTGTGTATTTATATATACATAATAAATTTACACAGTACACACACATACTATGTAAACAAAAACTTTTATTTTGGATGTGATTATTCGCAATGAATCGTTTGACAGCACTAGTTAAAAAAAAAATGAATTCATTAGGAAGTCTTTATATGCTTTAACAAATCATTCACACAAGCATTCATGGCTTAGTAAACTGGATCAACTGATTCATTGAAAATAACTCATGCACGTGCCAAAGAGAGAGTGGATATCATGATTTTCAATTACATCATTGACAATTATGTTTCAAGCTTTTTCTCACACAAAGCTATGCCTTCAGAAGACTTGGAATATATCACACAAGTCATATAAACCACTTTCATAATAATTCTTATGGTGCTTTTACATCCTCTAAATGTACATGCTTCATTGTCCATTTGTTGTAATTGCATGTAAAAGAGCAACCAGCAAAGTGCCTCCTTTTATGTTTTATGGAAGTAAGAAAGTCATACAACTTTGGAATGACATGATAGGGAGTAAATGATATAATTTTATTTTTTGAGCGACATACCCTTTTAACATGCCCAACAATATTTGGGCTATAAAACTGTCAAAAAAACCTCAGACAGTAACCTTAATAATTTTAATAGCATGCTTTAATCATTCACTAAATTAATTCACACTCCTAATTCAGTGTTTTGATTTAGTGCCTAATTTCAGAGATATATAAACAACTTGGCAACTAGGCCTTGAATGCATAAGTGAATGCACATGATCAAAGCATGTTGAAGTTCTTTCTACATTTAATTAAAATATTAATAATATAAAATAATATAATATAAAATATATTATATTATATTTTATATAATAAATATATTATATTAAATATATTTTATATAATATATTGTACCGTGTGTCATGTACATTGGTTTATGCATATGCACAACGTGACACCAAATCTGTTTTTACATCCATGAACTGGTGAGATTTAAATTGCATGTGCTAAGCACATCATTTGCACATTGCTGGCCCTGAAAATATTTATTTCACCTCGAGATCTCAAGAGTCAGCAGCAGAGCTTGCCTTTTCGATATGTGGCTGCGAGTGAGAAAGCCTGGGTTAAATGCGAGAAATATTTATTTCACCTCGAGATCTCAAGAGTCAGCAGCAGAGCTCGCCTTTTCGATATGTGGCTGCGAGTGAGAAAGCCTGGGTTAAATGCGAGCTGCAGAAATTGGATAAAGCCTATATCAAAACAGCTGCAGAGAGGAAAGCAACATGACATATTCATTTATTTATTTTTCCCAGAAAAATATCAAAGTAATAATGCTATGTATTCCTGCTAAGTTTATTTGGCGTGGGTTCACGGTACCCATGGCACCCATTTAAACTCTGCTATAGTCAAGAATATAGGCAAGTCACATGACCAGACCTGAGTCTGTGCCAGATTGGCCATGTATATTGGACACACAGAATTTGGAATGGCCGCCCCCCTTATCAGATGTGAAAGGATGTTGATGTTTGCCTTGAACAGTAGCCCATTAAAAAATACCCCGAAAAAGCTTTGCAGGAGAGGAGCGATTTAATTCTGTCACAGTAATTTGCCTAATACAATAAAAACCCTGCAGTGCCAGTTGTCTTTGTTGTGCAATTTACTCATTATGAAGGGGCATACAAACTACAGGGGATGGCGATATTGCATAATGGTGAATGACGGAATGTCATATCCTGAATCGCTGGGCTGTGAAGGTTCTTAGTTGCTTCACTGTAACATAACCCTGAAAATACTTCACATAGACCACTTAGTGTTGTCCTTCTGAATGACACGCGTTTACATATAGTGTCTCCACATGCCCTTGGTAGACTGTTATTTGGCACTCATCTGTCTGCCTCTTTTCATCCCTAATTGTAACCTTTTTCCATCAGGGAACAATAGTACAAAGCTGTCCCTAATGAGCAAGTACAAGGATAACATCATAGCTACCAGTCCTGTCAACAGCAACCACCAGCAAAACACGCTCCTCCCACACAACACCTCCACCAACCAGCGCAAGCGTCTGTCCAGCAAAACGCACGGTGAGTCTGGGTATCAGGGGTGAAACTGTTCCTGTAACCGGTTTGCCATCCACGGTTCGGTATATTGTTGTTTTGTTGTTTTATGTCATGTCTTTAATTTTAGTGTACTAAACTAGATGATTAGCCTGCTAGCTTAGCCTATATACTATTCAAGTCACTTATATTACACATAATTGCAGCAATTACACTACAATTTTTGTAAAAATACAGTAAAAACAATCAAAATGCACCAATAAACCAAATTCTGTAATATTGTGATATAGTATTTGTCAGACTCTGTTCCATGTTTTGTCTGTGTCTTGCTCCCCAGGTGTTCCTTTCCCATGTTTAATTTGTCCGAGGTGTTCCCCATGATGGTTTATTGCTCCCAGGTGTGTCTCGTCATCCCCTCCTCCTGTGTGTGTGTATAAAATGTGTTCCCAGTCCCAAGTTCTCTGTCCGCTGTTGTACGTCTTCCTGTGTACGTCTTCCTGTGTACGTCTTCATGTGAACGTCTTCGTGTGAACGTCTTCCTGTGTTCGTCTCCCTTGGTTCCTTGGTGCAAATAAAGTCTTGGTAAAGTATTCTCCAGCGTCTCCTCATTCCTAGTGTGTGTGCAACGTGACAGTATTACAATTGAAAATAACTATATTCTATTTTAATACATTTTTAAAAAGTACTTGATTCCAATGAAGACAAAGCTGATTTTTCAGCAGTCATTACTCCAGTCTTCAGTGTCACATGATCCTTCAGAAATCATTCTAATATGCTGATTTGGTGCTCAAGAAACATTTAGAAATAAAACAGTTAAAACAGTTGTGCTGCTTATATTTTTTTTTGTGAAAACTGTGATAATTTTTCAGGAATCTTTGATGAATACAAAGCTTACACAGCACGCAGCATTTATTTGAAATAGATTTTCTTTTTGTACATAAATGTCTGTACTGTCACTTTTGCAATTTAATGCATTCTTGCTGAACAAAAGTATTAATTTCATTTTTTAATTAATTTTTCTTTTTATTGGCATTAATCGAACTGTACAGAAACTGTGACCACAGAACCATAATAAAGACCGAACCGTGAGAAATCTGAGCCATTACACCCCCGCTGAATATCCCCTTCCATCCACACAGATCTCATTGCAACCACGTCTATCTCTGTAATCATAACCACACACAAATATTTGTCTTCCACTCTCTTTGCTATCCCATTGCTGGTTTGATCAGGCCACCAAAAACTATGATTTGATGAGGTGTTCATATGCTTTTGTGGTGTGCTTTTGATATTGGTTGTTGGTGGTGGTTTTTAGGGAAACATGCCTATAGATATCTACTATAAAAGACAAACGCCTTTCTCTTAGATTTACTTTGAGCACTATTAGCAGATGTCCAGTGAAGTGTTTTCCTTGAGTAAGAATCTGATTTCCTAGCTGGGCAAATATTTGACTCTCTGCTCATGCTTTAATGCTTCATTACCTCAGTCCAGCAGATGTATACGGCCTCTCTCTGACCTTCAGACCAGCCTTTTTTAATACCCAATGCACTTGGATTGTGCATTCACTGCATATAAATATAAAAATGTAAAGGTGCACTCAGGAATTCTTGCCTCATTAAAAAGCTTTACAGAAATGAATAGAAAAAAAAATGTTTAAAAGTTTGCACTCCCATGAAGACTTCAGTCCTATCTAATAAAAGCCGTTAGTCTTAGAGTGTGTGAGATCACATGATCAGTCGAATGCTACTCACTTTATCTCAGATTTTTCTTTCTCATTATAGGACACTTTCACAGCCTACTTACAGTAATAAAGTACTCATGGCACAGTATATTTTATGCTCACCCAGGCTGCATTTATTTGACCAAAAATACTGAAATATTGTGCAATATTATTACAATTTAAAATAATTAAATTTTCTATTTAGATATATTTTAAAATGTAATCCCTGAACAAACTCCTAATTTGCTGCTTATTAATAGTTAGTAAGGTAGTTGTTAAGTTTAGGTATAGGGTGGATTAAGGGATCTAAAATATATTCATGTAGAATAAGGCATTAATATGTGCTTTATAAGTACTAATAAACAGCCAATATGCTAGTAAAATGCATGCTAATAAGCAACTAATTAATAGCTAAAATTGGGTCCTTAAAATAAAGTGTTACCAATATTTTTGTAGAAACTGTGATGCCTTTTTTCAGGATTCTTCAATGAATAGAATGTTCAAAAGAACAACATTTATTTGAGATAGAAACTTTTGTATCATTATAAATGTCTCTACTCTCACTGTTTATCAATTTAATGCATCCTTGATTATTAAAAATATTAATTTCCTTCAAAAATCAAGAATGGCATATCTGTCAACACAACACAAAAGCATACTGTCTGCGTCTGTGTATAGTTGCTATTTAAGTAATAGTTACAGTATTGTTAACTGAGAACTGCTTATTTCTTTTAACAATGCCAAGAAATAATCTTCTAAATATCTCAACTTTTTAAATCGTTATTTATGTAGGCGGATTGTGTATTGCCAACCCACTAAATCCACCATGCATGATTTTGTCTCTATAAGGGTTTGAGTCTGACTTTGGGTTACTGGCCTCTTAAAGCTCTTTCTGACAACTCCAAAATAGCAACTCCAGATTTCCATAGCTTTTCATATTCATACTGATATTGCTTATATTATTGAATTTTTACTATTTCTCTGATTTATGACAAAACGTCTGTTCCCTTTGAGAAGGTTCCTCTTGTCTGTCTTTTCTCTAATAAACCTTGTATCACTGTTCATGAGTGAGCTCTCAGAGCAATCTGCGAACACGAAAGCTGCTAAAGGCTATGTTTAGACACCCGTTCACGTCGCCGGAGGAGAACGTGTGTGAGTGCACAGATTCTCTCAAGTACTTCTTTTTTTTTCCTCAGTCACACCTGCCTCTGTCACCTCATCTATTTATACCCCTAATTTTTCATTAGACAAATTAAAACTGTTGCATAGGTGTTCGTACTTCACCTTTCCTCGTTTCGAGATCATTCTGGTAACACTGTGATTCCAAGACCTTGCAAATGATTGAGTTCTACCACCCTGATTGGCTGTACAAAATAACTTTTTTGTTGTAGGAGGCATGTGCACCTGTACTGCATGCCGAGAAGCTGTTGGTGCTCAGTGCTGAATATTTAAACAAGCTCATCTTTTATTCCCCTCCACGGAGCTTTGCGCCTTTGGCCCCTGCCTAATTGTGGAGGCTAGCGCACAATCCTCACCTGCTCTGTGAGGTTTACGGCTAATTCCTTTGAAGGTGCTTCTTTTGTTCTCATTTGTTACGAAGACAAAAAGAGGCATTGGCGTGCCAGCGTGTATCATTTCGAAATGGTTGTTAGCGTTTGAAGTCTTAAATGCCAGGTGTTTCATCAGCTTTTTGTTAGATTTTCATTATATAATCAAGCTGACATTTTTACTGTTGTGCTCTTAAGGCATTTTGAAACAAAAGGGTCGAATTCACTAAACTGTTGCATGGTATTTAAGCACAAAAGCCTGCAGTCTATTAATCCAGCTTTCAGTTTAACCAGGCACTAAATGCATTTAAATATAAATATATGTACATTTGGCAGTCAAATTTCGGAATAATGAAGATTGAAAACAGTTGAGTTGCTTTAGATTCTTGTAGAAACAATGCAATTCTAGTATTTAAAAGTTTTGGGGTAAAAAAAGATAGTAAAAAATAAACAAAAAAAAAAGAAAGAGAAAGATTTTTATTCAGCAAAGCAGCATTAAATTGGTCAAAAGTGACAGTAAAGAGATTTATAATGTTACAAAAGATTTCTATTTCAAATAAATGTGGTTCTTTTGAACTTTATATTAATCAAAGAATCTTGAAAAAGGTATTACAACTGTTTTCAACATTAAGACAGCATTAATACATTATTTTCAACATTAATAAGAATGTTACTGTAACAGTAAATCAGCATATTAGAATGATTTCTGGAGGATCATGTGACTGAAGACTGGAGTAATAATGCTGAAAATTCAGCTTTGCCATCATAGGAATAAATATCATTTTAAAATATATTAAAATAGAAAACAGTTATTTTAGTAATGCTAAAATAGTAATCACTGTAATGCGGTGATGTGCTAAAATAATAATAATTACTTTCAGAGCTGTGCTCTTTTAAGATTTGTGATTTCATTGTAGGGCCAAACAACTTCTGCTGTTCTTGTGACCTGCCTGTGTCTTGTTTGCATCACAGCTTTGAATATTTTATGTGTTGTTTATGGCGGTATGAAATGATATTGTAAAAAAAAAAGCATCGTTTGGTTCATTCCATACAGATGGCTCATCTATAAATGATAATTGTTTGATTCTCTTCTGCACCAGAGAAGATGTTTTTAATGGATAGCCACACTGTTGTGTGAATACGGAGTAACTCAAACATTATTTCTCATCATCGCGAGTCGGTCTAATCCACGGGTCAGTGCGCTCATGCATCTCTTCCTCACGCGCTGCATAATGAAAGCGTTTGTTTAGCTCTGATGCGTAAATTGTGTCTTTTGTGCACGGCGAAAAAAGAGCCCAAGGAAGCATGCATCTCTTATCTCAGTCACACTCCTTACCTCCTGTTCATTACTTATATTTACCCAATACTCTTCTGAGAGGAGAAGCGCATCTCACAGAACGACAATTACTGTGGCTTATTCTCTGTATGTCACATTGGTGTGTGCTATGTGTGATGTATGTTTGCAGTTATACAGTTTCTAATGTGTTTTATATATCTTTTATTTTAGTGCTTTGTAAACCTTATTATAGTATAAGCGTTTTGTGTCAAAACAGTATTATATTTATAATATGTAAATATTTTCCCCTGTTGTATTTTGAATTATCATTGTATGTCATTCATTGCATCATTTCATTCACATTTTTGCATATAAACACATTTTGATTGATATCTAACATTTCTTTACATGCACTACTGTTCAAAATTTGGTGTCAGATTTTTTTTTCTTTCAAGAAAGTACTAATTTTATTTAGCAAGGATTTTTAAAAGTGTGTTTTTAATCCAAAATAATAATAATAAAATTAATAAATAAATAAATAAATTATTGGTGAGCATAAGTGACTTCTTTGGAAAAAAAACTAAAACATCTTACTGTCCCCAAATTTTCAATTTTGAACAATAGTGTATAGTGCCTTAACAATTCGAACTTAAATAGCACACATTTTTGCTGTGGTTTTGCTGCATTATCTGTAAGATATTCCCTCATTATAAGAATCAAATTGCTTTCCAATTTGATATTTCTAATGAATCTGTTGTTTGTGGTTTGTAGCTCTTTATAATTACTTGCTGTATTAATCAATAATGCTAGATAAGTAAACAAAGGGATTGACAATTACACACACACACACACACACACACACACACACAAATCTATTGTCATGCTGTCACATTTGTTTAATTTCAAAACCTCAGAATGACATTATGTTTGGAAATGTTCTTGTATGTCTTTTAAACTGACTTTGAAATAGTCTAATATTTAATTGGATAGTCAGTCAATAATTAATGTTGATGGTTTTTCTTTTTGGGATAAGCATAATTTCTGTCTACATTGTTTAAGGTTATTTTACATGCAGAATAACTTGAAGGTTTGTCTAAAAACTTTACACTGGGCCTACACATTTTCTGTTTGGTTTGATGAATTAGTTGATGGATGGTTTTTGTGTGAATTCTACAGCGGGTTCAACTTTCCTGAACCCGGACGGGGACTCTGGGACAGAGGCGGACAGTGAGCCGCAGCTGACCTTCTACACCGACCCAAACCGCAGCCGCCGTCGCAGTCGAGGTATGAGAAACGGTAACGTCAACACCGCGTGGGGCTCCGGGGGTAAGGAGGACTTCCACACCATCGCATGGTTTCAACCTGCACCACCTGATTGTGGCCATTTGGTGTTCATGTCACACTTTGTTCAGAAACCGAGCAAAGTGTTAGTTGTGAAGCGGCTTGCCTTACAACTATCTCACCGATTGAGGCATGTCGTTACGTGTGAGATTTGCCATTGATTTGCCATTGCAGTTGAACACTGTGTTAAAACAACTTACAGGAAAGCATAAATGCTTAACTTTTTATTATTATTTTTTTTTTTTACTGTCCTCCAAATTGGACTGAGGGTACCTGAGCAACTTTTTAGTTTGCTAAGAGAATTCTTCAGAGCCTCTTTGTAGACTCCATGGACCTTCTCTGAAATGAATGATGATTAAATGCAAGCTTACAAGTATTTAAGCACCTTAAGCTTAGCAGCTTCGTCTGTAGACCACTATTCAGCATTAAGCACGGTAAATGTGTGTATGTTAAGCGCTAAGAGAGCGCGTGATAAACCGGCTGGACAGTACTGTCAGACACTAATGGCTAGAGTCTGTCTAAAACTCTTGTATTGTCCCCTGAGGAGCGCTGCATTGTGTTCTGAAGAGTCCAGACTGAATGCAAAGCTCCCTAAACTCTTGAGGAGCTGCCACTTGAAAGGCAACTAACAGACAATCACTTTGCTTTAAAACTTTCTCCCTCTAATTAACAAATGCTTAAACCCTGTACTTGTCAAAAACACTACAAATCAGCTGTAGCAACAACACCTTTAATTGGACTTAAGTTAATAATAGACATGGCTTGTCGCATTTTTTCCCTATATGGCTGCGGGAAACATATGATTGGGTGAGAGCAGTTTGTTGATTATGATAGACATGTTTGCATATGTTTACGTAAAAAAAAAAAAAGTAAATCTTATTAAAAATTACAATTTTTTCTTAAAAAGTCTTATTTGAGTGAAGTGAAGGTATAGTAATCTGTAATTGCTGTGGCAATTATTTTTATTTGAAAATATTCTTATAAATCTCTTATAAATCTCTATATTATAATAATATAATATAATAAGTAGTAATAATTTAAAATAAAAGTATAATATTACTTTTAAGTACTATATTGATATATACATATACATACTTATGTTTCTAACCCCTACCTAAATACTAAATACTGGCATTTATCTCTTCATAGTTGAAAAATTGGAGCTATCTGGCAATACTTACAGAAAGGATGGAGGCCAGGGGACAAAAAGCCAAATTATATTCTTATCTAAAATGAATAATTAAAAAAAAATTTTGCTGTAATTAATCCTTGAAAATGTGGTCCTCAGTAGAGGACCAAGTCCAGTATGTTTCACCTAAGTCAAACTGACAAAATGCGAAAGCACCACTTCCTATAGTATAAATCAATACATGACTGATGATTACTCAATAACATAAGAAGCATAAAACAGTTTTTAGATTTGAAGATCTGCCCACAGTCTTTTGTAGGCATTTGTATATATTTCTGGCAGATGCATTCAAATGTTTGAATCAATGCTTTCCATTTTCTTTTGATCATGTGTCTTAATTTCTTCAAAAGTCAACCTTCTGGTTTCAGTTAACATCCATATCTAAGATGATGATATCTTAAGTATCTAAGCTTTAATATCACAAAATGGGGGTTCTTCCTTTTGTAGTTGACATGCTGCAATGCTAAGCATCTACACGGATGTCATTTGTAACTCCTTTGTGACTCCTTTTTCATATGTTGCATATAATCAGTTTAAATATGTTGTCAGTTGTATTTAGACTTTTGTCATCATATACTGTATGTATCATCTGATTTCCTTTCATATGTATGTCATTCCAGTTGCTGCATGCCATTGTCCATGTTTATCCTGAGATGTTATTAATAACAGAGTTTTAAATGTCACTTGTTTTAATACATTTACATTTAGTAATTTAGCAGACACTTTTATCCAAAGCGACTTACAAATGAGGACAATGGAAGCAATCAAAATCAACAAAAGAGCAATGATATACAAGTGCTATAACAAGTCTCATTTAGCTTAACACAGTACACATAGCAAGAGTTTTTAAAATAATATAATAAATAAAAAGAAAACAGATAGAAAAAGAATATAGCAAGCTAGTGTTAGAGGTCTTTTTTTCTTTTGTTAATTGTATAATAAATGAAAAGAAAACAGATAGAATACAAAAATATTAGAAAGCTAGTGTTAGTTTTTTTTTAAAGAAAACAAGCAGCAAATAAATAGAGTGCAAGTCTAAAAGGGACAAGTGTTTTTTTTTAAAGAATAGAATTAGAATAGAGAGTGCTAGAGTTAGAGGGTCAAATAAAGATGGAAGAGATGT
>NW_015557202.1:1067312-1076721 GCF_001515605.1 Sinocyclocheilus anshuiensis | reverse complement strand
TGAAGAGGGCTAAGGACTCAACTGCTCGGATTGAGTTGGGCAGGTCATTCCACCAGGAGGGAACATTTAATTTAATTTAATTTAATTTAATTTAATTTAACTTAACTTAACTTAACTCAACTCAACTCAACTCAACTCAACTCAACTTAATTTAATTTAATTTAATTTAATTAGCTACATTTAATTTAATTTAATTTAACTTAACTCAACTCAACTCAACTCAACTCAACTCAACTCAACTCAACTCAACTCAACTCAACTCAACTCAACTCAACTCAACTCAACTCAACTCAACTCAACTCAACTCAACTCAACTCAACTCAACTCAACTCAACTCAACTCAACTCAACTCAACTCAATTTAACTTAACTCAACTCAACTCAACTCAACTCAACTCAACTCAACTCAACTCAACTCAACTCAACTCAACTTAATTTAATTTAATTTAATTTAATTTAATTTAATTAGCTACTGTAGATGACAATATCTGATCATCAGTATTGTGTCCTCATACATTGTGAATGGGTGTGTTTATGTCATCTTGTGTGTTGTTATAGTGCAGTGTCTTGTGCCTTTATTTTACATGTAACAGATGTACAGGGCAGCACTATACCAAACCAGTTTGGCTGTATTACAAAAATGTGGTCAAAAACAGCTCTTTTTCATATTTTGCCATTTGAAGTATTTAGCATAAAAGCAGCAGACTTCAAAAGGTAAAGCGTTGTCTCTCCGCTGCTCTATTTGTGCCAAAGCTGCCACTGCTCCCAGAGTTTGGCTGGCTGGTTTGATCCAGTGCTCCTTTCATGGACCACCAATACTGATGTGGGCAGTTTTTTAACTACCTCCCTTGTGCCTTTCCAAGTTACACCTAAAAATGTGAACTTTCCAGTCTTGTAGCATCGCTCTTTTATTGCTTTCTCTCTCTCTTCTCCCTAGGTTCCCCACGGAGCCCTATCAACAAGACCACCCTGACTTTGATCAGCGTGGTGAGCTGTGTGATCGGCCTGGTCTGCGCGTCTCACCTCTCCTGTAGCCTCAACGTCAGAGTCATACTCCACGTTCCAGAACACCTCATTGCAGACGGTAATCTCATCACCTGCTCTGCTTCCCGTCTGGCCCCTGAGCAGCGGGGGTCCTCGGCCCCCCGTCTACCCCTCACGATTTCTACTGTATTAAAGCAAATGTTATGCCGACTCTTGCGCTGTCTCTAGTGAAAAGCCAAACAGATGTGTGCTGAAAGCATCAAAGAACAATCAGAAGCAAATGCTTTAGTCTCTAGTTGTGTTTCAAATCATGTACTAGGCTATACACCATGCACTTACACTACACTATGTACTTGGGCATCTAGTGAATGCATTTTTTAAGAGTCTCAAATGAAAGACTAAAGTTTATTTTTAATTTTGGCACAGAAGATTTTCAGACAAACATTTGGACTCATTTGGTGTTGCTGTTAGCTTTAGCATGTTAGCTAACTTGAGATGATAGGCAAGTTATTATGAAAGCCCCACTTTTACTACAAGTTACTATAAAAAATATATTGAAGGAGGCAATATATTTGTAGATATAAAAATATTAAATTATAGGGTGCAACGGGGCACCGGAGTAAAAGGCACATTTGGTTTTATTTCGCTCTAAACCACAAAAACTCACCGCAGCACTTTCCTACACATCCGCGTTTCATTATGCACTTGGAAATTTATCTGATCATTGAAGTGATTGCGATCATCAACACAAAGTCAATTCTGCATTAAGTTGATCTGATATTTAAAAAAAAATTATGTTATAAATGTATGTATCAAATAATAATTGTTAAAATAAGGAAATATATATTTAAACCATTGTGGAGACATTGTTAATGATGTTAAACATTTCCTCTATTAGTGGGGCTATTAGTCAAGTTAGTCGACATTAAATTAATATGGGAACTCCTTTAAGAAGTGTAAGAAGCTTTCAGAATCTTTTTTTTAAATTAAAATGATCTGTCTTTTTAAAATGAATGTATTTTAACGATAGTGTATCTATCTTTTGAATAAAACTAAATAATTTTTCTTATCCAAACAGAATGTGGTACAAACTGTGCTGAGATGTAAAAAGCAACCTTTAACCCTACAATTCATATTTTTAGGTAAAATAAAACTAGAAACAACCTAACAAAACAAAAACATTTGAACTAAAACTAGAGTTTAAATAAAAATGTTGCTTCAAAAGTGACTGCACAGGGACTCGAATCGAAATGAATCATTATTGAACCATTAGTACATGAATCACTGAATCCAAACAGACTGATTCAACTGAGAGTTTGAATGAGAGAAAAGACTATTGATTGATTATTTCCTTAGCCTGCTTGGCTGTGTGTGTGAGATGAGAAAACTGTGATGTAGCATTTTGTCAAGCTACACTGCTACTTGTCAGTGGTGGAAAGAGTACTGAAAATTTGTACTTAAGTACAAGTACTGTTACATTGCTGAAATAATACTCAATACTCAGTACAAGTAAAAGTACTGGTGCCAAAACAGTACTTAAGTAAAAGTACAAAGTACTCTTCTCAAAAACTACTCAGAGTGCTAGTTACTAGTTACTTTTTAGCCGGCGATATTTAATGAATTACCAAAAAATATTCATTCACATCAAAGACCTATGTGGATAATAGCTACTTTGAATAAAACCCACTTTTATTTTATTGACAAATACGTGAATTAGTGGTCATGATACAGGAATTTGATTTCTAACTTCAATACCTTGAAAAATATGAATAGTAAAGTACCCGTGAATCGGAAGTTGCAACTGACTTCAGTGTTATGATGTATTTCCAAGTGAAAGGTTGTGGCTAGAAGGGATACAGCTCCGACAGGACAACTAACAATGAAATTTAATTTTCTACCTATTAGATTGTTTTTTATTAATGTCTACACCTACCCCAACCCTAAACCTACCCCTTACAATAATGCAAAAAATATTAATTATTGTTGTACAGTGTGACAAAAATTACACTGTATTTTTGTGCGCATGCCCAGTAGCGCCATATGTATCCCTTCTAGCCTTAACCCAGGTGAAACTGAATATTGAATACAGGGCGAGGCTATATTGTGGTGCACCTCCACTCCACCTCTTGCTCATAGCAGATGCACGGTTGGATAGGAATGGTTACGGATATCTGCTTGTTACGTCTGACATCATGCTTCACCGCTTCTGGGTCCTAACGCTCTGCCAGACGCCCTTTCCTTGTTGGAAAAAAGTAGTTAGTGACTGGAAAATGCAACATTATTTTGAAAACAACTGAGCTGTTGTCACGCTATGAAAAATGTTGTTAAGTTAGTGGTGCTACTTTTAGTTAGTTACTCCCTAGAACTGCACTCCCAGACACACACATGTATGCCCATCTGTAAACAACAACTAGCCGCTTTCCCCAAGGGTCCTCTGTTTGTGCTTTGGACTTAAGTTGCATTTGTGTTGAATGAGCTTGTTATTGAATTTTAATGTTGCACCTGCAGTCCAAGCCTACAGGCCACTCTCTCTCTCTCTCTCTCTCTTACCCTCTTTTCTCTTGCTCTTCCTCTCTCTTTCTTTCAGCTCATTGGCATTTCAGCCGTCAGCTCTAGAGTTTGGGAGATATGATGGATTGTGACTGGCTTTGCTCATCTATCATTTTGTCTTTCATGCAGAGCTCTTTTCTATGGGGTCTGGGGCTTTAGGGTAGATTAACATTCACATAGATGTCTAAGTGGAAGAAATCTGAAAAGAGGAGACTTGAAGGATTCACAGTTCGCCTTTTGAATTGGAAAAATCAGATTTAAGATGTGTCTATAACTGTCTAACAGTATTACAGGGTAAAACTTGATGTCAAAGCAGATCTGATAAAACTTGATTTTTGCAGAATACATTCCATTGGCGTTCATGGTTTTGAAATATTCAGAGGGGTAATTCAGAATACATTACACTTTCAGTTCAGATGTTTTATCTGTACCGTTGTATCCTATCCACAGCTGTGCATGAAGTATAAAACATTGAAAAATGTGTATAATGCATAGAATTTCAGCTATAAGGATTTTGCTTTGCTTTAAAAAGTCCAAAACAGTTTTATGCATAACAGTTGTGGGGGAAAAGCAATCATGCTGCTTAAACACTCTTTCTTGAGTCTCTAAGTACTGTTAATTTGACACACAAATCTTATAGCGAACAATTAGAGTGGTTTTGGTTAACGAATCAGTTGAATAAATGAATCAGTGACTCACTTAAAACACACAAAAAGATGAAAACCTGTTGAAACAGTCTCTTAGCCAATCAGTGAATAAATCTAAACATTTCTGTACCACAGTTAAATACAGAGTCTATTTGTAGCTTCCAGTGTATGGTTCATATTCTGAACACCAACAAAAATTGGCTGTTTGTGTTACTGTGGTCATTTTGGAGTTCATTAATAGAGTTCACTAATTTACTTGATGTAACTTTTGACAGATGTCCTCTCTGATTCTTTTCTTTCAGGCTCCAGATTCGTTCTGCTTCAGGGCAGCCAGTTGGACGCATCTGATTGGCTGAACCCAGCCCAGGTGCTGCTGTACTACCAGCAGAATGCCAGTGGCCCCTGGGTCAATGATCTGTGTGGCCGCCGTCTCTTGGACCCCTGTGAGCACCAATGTGACCCAGATACAGGTACAACACCACCCTGACATGATTCTGTACTTCACACAGCTCATGTAGAATGTCTGACACCAGGAGCAACACACACTCTGAGGGACATACTTAGGATAGTTCATCTGAAAATCAAAAAAGTCATCACAAAATCCTCACAAAAGTCACCTTCATGTCTTCTAAACTTTTTTCCTCTGTGGAATACAAGAGAAGATATTTTGTAAAATGTCTTAGTGTAGTATTTTTATTGTTCACACAATGAAAATCAGTGGAGTCCAATGTTGTTTTGGACCCCACTGATTTTATTGTATGAACAAAGCAGTTGAAACATTCTTCACATTCTTCTTTTGTGTTCGACAGAAGAAAGAAAGTCATACTGGTTTAAAACGACATGAGAGTTTCATTTTTGAGTGAACTATCCCTTCAATCTGCACATTGGGGATTTTTATATTTTTTGCCTTGCTTTCATTAGTCTGCGTCTTTGCCTAATTAATCATTAAATAATCTTTTTTTCCACCCCTTCGCCCTAGTGAATGAATGCCCATCCCCTCCACTGTGTAAAATCAATGTGTTCACCGAACTGCAGTTGTAACGCAGCTTCATTTAAAGAGCAGGAGGGACTGGAGAGAGAGGCTTAGCTCTGATTCATCTATTGTTTCATTTGCAGATTTCTCTGAAGGTGTCTCTCTTGAGTGAACAGTATTAAGTAATGCAAGCTTAATTGAGCGAGAGCTGTGAAGACAGTAATGCTTGGCAATGAATCTTTGTAATGTAAGACTTGGGCATATACAGCTTGAGTGACCTGGATTAGAATGTTTTTTTTTTGTTTTTTTTTCCTTGGCTGGGACGTAAATTAGGCAAAGCACAGATCAAATGGAATGCCTTAACTTCAGGATATTCTGAGCCAGGGAAGCATTAATATTCTAGATGATACTTGATTAGATTCAGGAATGTTGAGTTGTATGTTAACACTCCAGATGAACTTAGACCATCTAAGATCTTAGCAGTTTGCTTATAATGTGCTTTCTGAATGCAAAATGGTCCAGTTTCACTTTGTCTTCACTTTCATGTAATTTCAAGTGTTTTTAGCTGTTACATTACACTATATAAAGCTAATGTCATTCACTTACTATAATACAGTTTGTGGGCAGTTTTCCTCCTATCACCATGTATAGAAAAAGTGCAAAAAAATGGCTAAACAAATGAATTTGAATGAAATACAAATACAAATAAATTTTAATTAAATTGAAAATGTTTATTTTCATGTTTATACATACAGTATTAACCTATTAAGTAGAAAAATAAGATGCAGCATCAAATAAATTCAAACTAAATATTTACCAGACGTTTTAATGATGTATTTTAGTTTTAGTACAATTATAATATAAAAGCCAATTATTTACGTTTGAAAACAGATAGCGGCCTTTGTATTATAGGAAGGCCTTGTCATCATATTTGGAGGTCCTTAGCTTAATTAACACCAACAACAATTTCCAATTGCTTTTTGTTCTGTTTTTAATGCCAGGACACACTACATACCTATGAAAGTTATGAGAGTGTTGATGAATAATCTCAGGCAGTGGGCAGACGTTTTTTCTGTTTGCATCATAAATTTTAATGCACTATCTGCATTTTACCACAAAAAAACTGCAACTTTGTAAGCTGAGATTGATCTTTTCAGTTTTATATTTGTTCCAGTCAGGCAAAACATAGCCAACAGACACACAGTTACATCAAAATGAATAGTAATACATTCGCTTTATAGCTATTTTTCCGATCATCTGCAGCAGGAATTAGTCCAACGTTGTTATCATTTGTTGACAAGTTCCTCCTGTTTGCATCCATAATTTAAAAGAGGAGCTCCACTGGGCTTTGAAAAGTGAATCTTCCAACCCTAAATGAATCAAAGTTGGACCGTTGGGAACTTGCCTTGGTTTTCTCCAAATGAAATCTAAATGATGAGGCCTTGGTACTGCCACGGTTCAATAATTGCATTGTGCTGTCGGTATGTGAGGGGTGGGGGTTGTAGACTATGTGGCGGAGGATATTCATGGAAAACTGTAAGACTGTCTCAATCAAACAGGAGAGGGAGATACTGATGAAAGCGGGGATGGGTAGCGACAATAACCGGACTGTGTGCACTTTAAAAAAGATTGTGAATCAGAGGCGCAGAGGATGTGTAAAAGCCGAGATGAGAATCGGACTGATAACAGGCCTCTCGGAGACCCTTTTCACCTCCCTCATTCCCATAAGGATTCAGGGGACATTTATTAAACAAGAACACACGATGCTGTGTCTCAGGCTACCTGATCCTTGCACTTTCGTTTCATTAATTTGACTGAATAATAGATCCCCTACAGACACTCTCTGTGGTTGCGGAAAGAGAGGAATTACTTGGGACTTAAAAACTTCATTAATATGTAATTCTACATAGTCACTTTCTCCTTTTTACTTTGAGACCATTCTGAGGTTAAATACAGATTTAAAATCACAACAAGAAATAGTTTAATAGCTGTAATACTGTTTTTGAAATCAAATCTTTGCATAGTTATGACAGGAAACACTGGAATCTAACAATGCTTTGGAAAAACAGTTAAAGGGGTCATATGATGCTTTTTGAACCTTAAACCGCATAAACACATTGCATTACACCAGATACACAACATAATGTTCTTTTTAGCAACGTCATATGACCCCTTTAATCTTAAAAAACAAAGCGAATACATACACCAAATAGGAAATAAAATAGTTATCAAATACGCATGTGTCCTAAACTCCTGAAACATTGATGTCTCATATTTTAGAGCATTCAGTGCAATTTATAAAATAATTCAATTAAATCGGTATGTGGGTGTGTGAAAATATTCAGATGTAACCCCCTTTGTAATCGTTAACATTTTCATAAGTAACTTTAATTTAATTACACACTTTTTCTCAGTAACTGTAACTGATTACATTTATTTTGTAATTAAATTACGTCATTCCGTTACATGTA
The DNA here is from genome assembly GCF_001515605.1 of Sinocyclocheilus anshuiensis. Classification (NCBI taxonomy): domain Eukaryota; kingdom Metazoa; phylum Chordata; class Actinopteri; order Cypriniformes; family Cyprinidae; genus Sinocyclocheilus; species Sinocyclocheilus anshuiensis. Next base: position 1,069,097 of record NW_015557202.1, on the reverse strand, counting down.
ACTAGTTACTCCCCAACACTGTGTATAGGGCACTAAAATCCAACATATTATAGGGTGACCATACGTGCCATTTTCCCAGGACGCGTCCTGGGAAAATGGCACGTATGGTCACCCTAACATATTATACCTTGCTTGCCTTTTTGCATAAAAGGTCAATTAGTATTCGATAGATTGGACAAAGTTGTTCAAATAATTAGTTTTGGTTTTTACATGCTGAAATGCCGAAGAATAGTTGAACATGGACAACTTGTATTTATTTATTTGGACAACATTTGCTGTATTTGTAAAAATTGATTTGTATTTCTGGACAAATACATTTTATATACAAATTTAACAAATAAAGTGCGTGTCAAGTTAATGCAAAATAAATATTTTCCAGATATCTCAATCAAAACATATAGCTGCCTTTATATGTTTTTTTTTAAATGCCAGTACATGCCAACTACAGTATAGATGAATAATCACAGACAGTAGGCGGAAGTTTTTGTGTTTGCATCATAATTGTTTTATGCATTTTATCTGCATTTTGCCACTAAAGATTGCACACATTTTTTAAACAGTTTGATCTATTTAGTTTTATTGTTGTTCCTGTCAGGCAAAATAGTCTTCATGCGCTCTGGTATCTAAAAATTAATGATAATACATTTGCTTTATAGGCATTTCTCTGATATTACACCTTGTTCACCTTTTTCTCATAATAGGTTGATGTTAAATTGACTGGTCAAAGTTGTTGAAGTAATTAATTCTGGTATTTACATGCTGAAATGCAGAAGGGTAGTTGAACATGGACATACATATGTTGTTGTTTTGTTTTTGTTTTTTTTTAGGTTAAAAATTATATATTTCATCATTTGAGGTTTTGGAACCGGAATGCACAATAATTAATTATAATACAATTAGAAAGATTTGTAAAACAGTTCAGATGGAGTACAGCATGTCACACTGCAGGACACTTATTTTGCACTGCAGTACAATTTCAAGGTAATAAGTGATTTTGACATGTTGTTTCCAACAGTTAGACTCCCACATGCTGTGTACACATAAATAAGTAAAGTTTTGACTTATTTTATGCTTATTAATGCTGTAAATCTCTTTCTGTCATGTAGAGATGTCACACTCCAGGAAATAAATAAATGAACATTGGAGTACTTCCACATACAGCTTTGATTTTAACAGCTTAAAAGCTTGATTTTTTTTGTTTACTTCCTGTTGGGTTCTTAATTAGCAACATTTGCAACGATACCCAAGAGAATGCCCAAAAAATCAAATGCTCAATAAATAGTAGGCTATAAATGGTAGAGTATAAGATTTGGCCTCCTATGCCTTACTCACAGTATAGGAAAAAATCTGCTTCTGCATATATTCTGTGAAGAAAAAAAATCAACAAGGTATGTATTTCTTATGCATACACCACTGGCTGAGTGCCTGCTGGATATCCTCAATAATCAGTCAATCACAAAGCCACTGGGTACATGTTTCCTGGCAAAATTGTAATTTACCACCCAGAGCCATAAAGGCTCCCTGCATCTCATTTGAATTGATAAAATGCTATTATTACCTACGGTACAAGTTTAATTTCAGTTTTACAAATTACCTTGGCAAAGCTAAAACAGTTAACTATGCAAATAATAGCAGTGCTAGACCTTATTCTTGGCCTGCCAAAATGTGCTAATGGTCAGTAATAGATCAAATAAAGTGTTTATGACCGACAAGGGACTAGCTGCACTGCACTTTTTTTATTTTTTTAATTAAAGACAAATATATTTTTAGAAGAGTAATTGGAAG
>NW_015557202.1:1059362-1066548 GCF_001515605.1 Sinocyclocheilus anshuiensis | reverse complement strand
TATATATATATATATATATATATATATACACAGTATATATATCATAATCATTCTAATATGCTTATTTCTATTATCATGTTAAAAACAGTTGTGCTGCTTAATATTTTTGTGGAAGCTGATATTTTTTTAGGATTCTGTGATGAATAGAAATTTCAAAAGAACAGCATTTATTGAAATAGAAAAAAAAAATTGTATATCATTTTATAAATGTCTTTCCAGTTACTTTTGATTAATTAGATGCATCCTTGCTGAATAAAAGTATTAATTTTGCTGTAAAATTCTTGCTGAACCCAAACTTTTGGAAGTATTTTAGATTAATATATTTATCAAAAGTTTGATAAGACAAAAGTTGACTGCTAATACAGCAACATCAACTGTATATTTATCTCATAATTGATGTATTTAGTTTTGTAGAATTCCTTTTAATGTCTTTAAAAAAAAATTAGTTGGCTTTCTCTCCAATTTGCACCTTTTGCACCATACAGTTGCCCAAGAATCAATTTTTCTCTTGTTAGTCAGAGCATCAGTGTTGCAAATCCAATATTAGTCTGCATAATGCAGAATTTAAGGTCACTTATATTGCATTAGCAGAGCTCTGGGTGTATGACGTGAGAAGTCAACATAATCACTGACATTGTCCAAGTGTATTGATGACTGCTGCTGTGCACAATGTCAGCAAATATTTTCCTTAGCCTTTTCCATATATTGTCCTCCCACTCATAACACATTTGTTTCCATGTTTGCCAATGCTGTTTTTTCCTCTGTGCCCCCTCTGTATTTGCATCAGTCTGCTCACACATGTCCTGCTCAGGGTGCAGCCTCATCAGTCCCATGAACCCAAATCATGACCGACATGCCTGTGGTTTGGCCTGACAAGACTGATCAGCTGAGCTCAGAGTGATTAGACTTGTCTGAGCCATGAGCACGACTGAAGAGGGCTGACACAGGGAATCTGCTGTGCCTGCTTATATGCTTCAACACACACACAACAGCACCCATTTATAGCACTGCACGTCTGGAGAATCGCCATATTAATGTAAACATGACAATGAGGTCATTTTCACTTGACCCTGAAGAGAGACAGAGAGACGATTAGACTACAGATCGGGGTATGGTGACAATGCGAGTGGGTAACGGCAAAGTACAGGAGAAGTCATGCGACTCCATAGTGGGGTAAAATCGGTATGTCATGTTCACAGCTGCTTCACACATGAGTCTGAATGGGTTAAACTGGTGGAAATGGACTAAAATTAAACAAGTCAGTGGTTCAGAAAACATGAGTTCCTGCATCTAAATGACCTTGAAATAGCCTAAAACGCAATGGTCTGTGAGTCAGCTCAGTTAAATGAAAGGTGCACCTCTGGGTCTGTGACTATCATCCTACTTGCTTTACTAAGAATTTGTTGACTAATGATCTAAAGAGAAGATGATATACTTGTTACTAATATAAATATTATATTTGAAGCAATGTGAAAATGTGTAAACTTGATGTGACTTTTTAAATGTATTTATATAATGTATAATTTTGTTTATATATTTTTAAATATATAAATACATTTTTTGGTAATGTAAGGTAAATTATGTTCCATATGCCCCTAACCTGAAAATATCAAACTGAACTGGAAGAAAAAATTAACTGGAACAAAAAGAAGAACAGACAAACCCAGAGAAGGGACATTGCTTTTTAATTTCAGAGGTCTACCATACACACACACACACACATATTGTACTGGACACAGTATAATGTAGTATGATCAGTTATTAATAAAACATATCTGGGGTTGTGAATGTTCTAAAAATTAAACAAAATGGGAAATAAGTTTTATTATTTACTTTCTATGGATGTGCTTCAATAAAATCCCTTCACCAAAAATTACAATGGTAACTGCATTTATTTATTTATTTTTTGTTGTTGTTTTTTTTAGGAAAACATATAAGTGACTGCTACAGTGACTGTTAATCAAATAAAACTAAATTATTATAGAGAGAATATTAGCCACAATTGTCATAAAAATAAAAATGAGAAATATTCTAAAAGCGTCATAAAAGGTGTTTCTCTGCATGTAAAAACTAGATGGATGGATGGATTAAAACTAGATGGATCACAAAAGAATGGAATAAAACCGAAGTGTCTCTAGGCACATTTTGTAAAAGTTAAAGACAAGTCTTTCTTCAGTTCTTTAACTGACATGGAGTCAGCTAGTTGCTGGAAAAAATGTGAGACTCCTATCTAGCACGTTTACATAAGAAAAACTAATTAAAAACAACATAGTTAGACACATCTTTTTTTTTTGTTGTTGTTGAAAAGTTATTTACAGTGTTTGAAGGAAGTCCCTTAGTAATTTATGATGATTTTACAGTAGTAACAATATAATTTTGGCAGAAAGCTGGTACCATCCTAACTGACGTCCTGCAGGGACACATGACAATCACTGTTCAGCACAGCTGTATAATACTAATAATGTTTTTCTCTTATTATCAGTGATGGTTTAATGTACTTTGTCTGCTTGCAGGAGAATGTCTCTGTTTCGATGGCTACATGAAGGACCCTGTTCATAAGCATCTATGTATTCGCAATGAATGGGGCCCAAATCAGGGGTGAGTACTATACCATACAAACAGGGATCTGCCACCTTGAAGTTGGCCATGCTTCTTATCTGTAGTAAAAATGTCTCCAGTGCCGATAGCCAGCCAGGTGTTATGCACTGTAGGGAAATTAAATTGGCTTGTTTGAATTAATTAGGTTTTTTGCATGATGATCTTCCTCTGGAATTGGAAAAGGGATTAGCACAGCGAAGCTCTGGGTCATTTTAGATTTGTGTGACAGTGATTTACATTTCAGTATACCAGTGAGATACATGTATTGTGCATTTTAAATTGCGTTACACGCGTAAGAAATGATGTGTCTTGCGTGCCTCATATCCAAGCGCTGCTGTTAAAATGATCAAAGAGAAATAACTATTTTGAAATTCTGCTGAAATTCTTTGTTTCAAAACTTTTGTTTTTGCCCTCAGATATTTTATCAGAGGATTGAATATAAGATTAACTGCATCTGAACAGATGGTATCTTTAATCTGAGGTAAAAGTGTGAGTGCGCCTAACCAAACTGCTGCTTCTCAAGTCAACAGACAGATGAAGCACAAATACTACTAGAGAATGGCACAAAATAAAAGGGCGTTTTGCTACTTTGCAGTCTAGATATAGTCAAAACACTTAAATGTTAGGAGCACAAGTTTCTAATCCCAGATAGACTTGTATTTAAGATGTTTGAAGTTAATTAGACCCTCCCTGAGGAGAGTTTCACATGCTCATCTGGGTTTGAGGCTGTTGCTCTGGAGCAGTTTGATTAAGACTTGGAGGTGAGGAAATCCTTGGCATTTTAATTGGGAAGGAGATGGGAGTGATGACGGTAGGTGAGAGGGATCCGATAATTAGAAATCAAATTGGAACAATCAGGAAGATTGCCTTAGGGGAGTGGAATAGCGCTGGATGTGCTTGTTCCCTTTACGCCATGCTGTGAAGGTGTGAACCGTTTTTAATTGACTCTAACACTTAGTGGTGGAGAAAGAAAGTCCATTGCCAAATGCTTTTTAAAGTTTCAAAGTGCCAAGATATTTCCTAAACACTTTCCTGCAAATGTTCATATATAGCCACTTTTTCTTTATTTTATATATTAATGGAACAGTTCACCCCAAAAATGATAACTTATCATTTACCTAGTCAAAGTGAATTATACTGTCAAACATCACATGTTGCATAAATCTAGTTAATATGACTTATGCATTTATTCAAGGTTGTCTGAAACTATTGACCAGTTGCATAAACCGCTTCGACTAGTCTTAAATGCTTAGTCATCTATTTTTTTTCCCTGCAAGACCGGTCATAACATTTTAGTTACCCTTAGAGGTAGATTGGTCTATTTGAATCAGAAAAGTAAGACTGATTACTAGAGCCCGACCGATATATTGTTTAGCCGATATTAGCGGCCGATATGAGCCTGTCGCCGATATATCGGTATCGGCGAATATGCCGCCGATATGAATTTTTTTTTTTACAGAACATATAACACAGATGAAATGCTTCTGAATGGTGTAATTACTTAGTTTGTCCAGCAGAGCACACTCCATTGTTTGCTACTGGACCCAGGTCAGTCTAGTGTAGAGATGCGCGATGAGCTCAAACTTCACCCGAGTCCGCTGCTTCAAATTATCCGCCCGCCACCCACCCGCACCTATATTTGATCGTCACATTACAATGATTCAAATTCTTTGTTTTGCATGATGATATGATGAATGGATGGTTCATGTTAACAGCAGATTCAGTGACGTTAGAGACTAGAGCTGATCTGCGCTTCATGGCACGCGTCTGCGGCGCATTAAAGTCTGTGTTACGGCCACCGGAGCTGATCGCGGCCACTCAGTACTGGTGTTTACCGGCCGCACCGCGGCCCCGAACTCATGCTTATCACATCGGTCACATCATGTCGCGCCGCTCGCGTCTGGTGTAGAATAGAACCCATTATGTTGTCTACATCGGATTCAGTAAACTGATGCCTCATTCTATTTATGACGTGCTGACAGAAGTTCAAATCATTTTCAATGGTCGCTTTGATTGTCACCTACTTGGAGAGACTCAATGCTAAGTAAATAAACATCAATGCCCTCATCTTATACTCTCACAATGAGCTTATCATATTCGTTTGCTACATTAGTAGGGCCCTATGATTTCCGCGATGCAGAAAACATGGGCGGAATCGCGGAATCAAGTCATAAAAATGGAATTTACTCTGTAATGCGGAATTTCATGGAATTTGTCTTATTTTTGATGAATAAATAAAAAACAGGTCAGTACATATATATATATAGACTGTGTCTGTGAATATTAAACTGCAAAAAGACGATTTAAATACGAATGTCCTGCATGTTCATTGGATTACCAGAAAATACATAACACAGAGTTTGTGAAAAAAATATTATTCATTATTATTATTTATTAATTTTAGATAATTAATTTGGAAAAGCTGTGCTTCCTGCATAAACCTGCCCCTGTTGGTTAGGCAGTAGCTTGCTTGCCCTACACAGTTACCTTGTTTAACTTCTTAATTCAAGTTATATATATATTGTTCTATTTGTGTTATTCAAGTTATTTATAATAAGTGAAGTGAAGTTTACTGTTAAGTGCTCTGATGTCAGACTCACTTTGAATAATAAAGTTTATTGTTAAATTGTTAAATACCCTGCCTCCATTACATAGGCCTATGTTTGTCACATCATTATAAGTGTTTGATCACCACATTTGAGTTATCATTGCAAAAAATGTGTTTATGTATATATATTCTGTTTATGTAGGCTATATACTGTATTCTATATGCAGTACCAGTCAAAAGTTTGGACACACGAATGGGAAGTGTGTCCAAACTTTTGACTATACTGTATTATATTATTGACTACACATAAAGAATATCGGCCAATATATCGGTATCGGTCTTTTTTTACTCCCTAATATCGGTATCGGCATCGGCCCCCAAAAAACTCATATCGGTCGGGCTCTACTGATTACACTTGGTTAACTGCTAGTTGGTCAAACTGGTTCACAGTCTTAATATAGTGGCTATCTTTATAGAACTGGTCCCATGACTTGCTGTGTGGTACTGACAAAAAATGTAGATGTTGTAAGGAAACTGACTTAACTGACTGAAATAATTTTATTTAATTTTATTATTTTAATATTTTGAACCTTTCTGTGTAATGGATTCTTAGAATGCGCCTGCTTTTGGTTCTCTTGTGAATTGGGAATGCTGCAGGACAAATGTTGATGTTTAAACAGCAGTAGGTGATCTGTGGTATGAAGTGGTCTAACCAGGCTGTGACTGCTCTTTTGCTGTGAGTAACAGCTTATTTAGAGAGGCATCAGCTCCTTGTCTTTTCTCTTATACTGCAGCGACAGCCTCTGTCCCCACAGCTGCCTCTCTGCATTAATCTCCATCAGTTCACATAGAGCTTTGGATAAACACACACTTGAAGTCACGCTCACGTCTGTATGACACTGACTGACAGAGATGCTACTGTCGGGTCACAGCATCTGCTGGAGGAATTTCTGTGATATTCATATTGGGAACATAATTGGTTTGATGTGAGTTCACAAAGGAACTCCCTTTTATAAGATGGTTATGTTTTCATCACAAAGTCATTCAATTTTAAAGGTCACGTGGCTTTAGTGAAGACTGGAGCTGTTTAACAATGAATGAAGAGTCTATAGTGTGACGTACAGTTTTTAATTATTGTTAATTCAAAACTGTATGAAAATATAAAAATTATATTTATTATACATGTGAAAATATAATTGTATTATATAAGCATGAATTATTTGTTTTGTTTTTGATTTTCTGCCATTTCTGTTTTGCAGCCCATGGCCCTACACAATTTTCCAGCGTGGCTTTGACTTGGTGATGGGAGAGCAGCCATCTGATCGCATTTTTAGGTAAGAAAAATGATCACTTTATCATACCTGTCAACCCTCCCGTTTTCCCCGGGATTCTCCTGGATTTTACCATTCTATCCCGCTAACATCCCGTTTAAATATTTTCCCGTATTTTTAATCTTTCTATAAAAACAATCCCACTGGGCGTATTTTATATGTTTGCTACATTCGCCTCCGGTATTGTATGGCCCAAACCTCATTATATGAATAATCACGTCAACACGGGGGAAGTCATGGCCTAATGGTTAGAGAGTCGGACTCGTAACCCAAAGGTTGGGTTCTCTCCCACCTTCAATACCACGACTGAGGTGCCCTTGAGCAAGGCACCGAACCCCCAACTGCTCCCCGGGTGCCGCAGCAAAAAAAAAATGGCTGCCTACTGCTCCGGGTGTGTGTTCACGGTGTGTGTGTGTGTTCACTGCTGTGTGTGTGCACTTTGGATGGGTTAAATGCAGAGCACTAATTCCAAGTATGGGTCACCATACTTGGCCACATGTCACGTCACTTTTACTTTCACAAATTCCAAGGTTGCCCAGTTGCCAGATCTTGTATGAAATGCATCCTTCTCACACAATTGACACATACAAATTTCAACCCATTTGTCACCTTAACTTGGCAACCTACAACAGTGATGATTACCGTGGGAAGGAAAGGATCACTGGTTGAAATGGGACAGGAGGAGAAGACTTAGGTGGTGCTCCGGTGA
>NW_015557202.1:1058851-1059051 GCF_001515605.1 Sinocyclocheilus anshuiensis | reverse complement strand
CCACCCCGTCTCCCATATTTTGGTACGCAAATGTTTACAGGTATGCTCTATTTGTACTATAAAGCTTATGACCCAGTTCAAATTGAGGACTAAAAATACTGACAATATTAGGAACATGTCAATGAAGTAGTGCAATGAACAATGTATACATAAAAGGAGACTAGTTTTTTCAAAATAATTCTAAAAGTAAATAAATAGAA
>NW_015557202.1:1051747-1058736 GCF_001515605.1 Sinocyclocheilus anshuiensis | reverse complement strand
AGGAAAGGCCACTTGTAGAAATGGGACGGGAGGAGAAGACTCAGGTGGTGCTCCGGTGAAAAAAACAAATATACATGCAAATTGAGATATAGCTTACACTTCAAAAGGCTATGGCTTAATTGATTACATACACTACATACATTGATTACATACATTACGCTGCAAGTTGCAAAATTGATTACATATAATTGGTTACCGGGGAAATGGCTATATTCCTGGCGTAAAGCGAAAGAATGAAGATAGAATGAATTTGCATTTTTCAAATGCCCTTCTGCTTTTTGTTTTAGTCCAAAGCCAAAAACGACCCAGTTCAAAATGAGAACTAAAAAGATATCTAAGTAGTGCGATGAACAATGTATACATACTGTAAAAACAGGACCAGTTAGTAGTAATTCCAAAAGTAATTAAAAAAAAAAAAAGTTACTTCTGAGAAAACAGAACATTCTATTTTATATCACTGCATAAAATAAGCTTTAAAAAAAGGTGCTGACAAGTATGTAATAGGTTTCTGTTGAGACGGAGTAGCTTGTGAAATAGAGTACACTTATTTTGTCATTTTGGCTAAGCTGGCATTTCTTTATTCAGCTTCAAAGAGCTCTATTCACAGTTCAAAAAAACTTGACAATAGAAAAATGCTGTAATTAATTTTAATACAGGGCCACTGAATGCGGTTCAACGTGAATAAAAAAAAAATAATAAGTGTCACTAATTAAACAAGTATGTTCAGCTTATTGTCAGCCTCTTACACGTATGCTTCTCAAAAATTGATTACATATAATTGGTTACCGGGGAAATGGCTATATTCCTGGCGTAAAGCGAAAGAATGAAGATAGAATGAATTTGCATTTTTCAAATGCCCTTCTGCTTTTTGTTTTAGTCCAAAGCCAAAAACGACCCTTATTTTTACGCATAAAACACACAGTTTGATATACACACTGTTTAAATAATCGTTTGATAATAATTGTTTAAATTAATATAATAATAATAATATAATATAATAATAATATAATGACAAGAGTAAAGTCAAATTATAAGGTTAAAGTCATTCAATTAAAAGGCAAAATTAAAAAAAAAAAAAAAAAAAAAAAACACTGGACGCAAGAACAGTTGTTACTCCTTGCCCAACTGGTTAATGAAAACAAGGATCTAATCAAACGAAAATTTGGAGTTGGGATAACCTCCAAAACCAAAGGCGATACCTTTTTAAAAGGTCATTATCATCAAATGTTTCTAAAATGTTTATGTTCCGAGGCAGACTGCCGTCAACAGCCATTTTAGGATAGTTTGTGGCTTGGTCTTAGTGACTTAGGAGTCCTCTTCACTACTCCTAACTTTTCACAGATTTAGGAGCTAGTTTTAGTGCTAAAACGCTTTGTGAAATACTCTTAGAACAAAAATGTAGGAGTCCTAATCTATTATTTTTAAGATTTTCTCCTAAATCGGCGAGTTATGAGCTACTTTTAGCCTTAAGATGTTTTGTAAATGTGTGCCCAGATTTCTTTCTCATTTGAAAACAACACGGGAGGGCATCTTGTAATTGGAATCTGTGTTATAACACCAAAAGGTGTACAATCTCATATCCCTTGGCTTTGGGCCACCAAACAAATACATTTCATTGGGACAATTAAATGTTTTATTTCCAAACAAACCTGCACAGACATGAATGTTTGAGACGACTTGAATGAAAGATTTATTTTCAATTTCACAGAGCTTTTCCTCATACATCATTGATTTGTGCCATGAATGAATAGGAAAGCCCATAATCAATTTTGAACGCTTCACTTATTCATTTATATATCTAGCTTTCAATATCAGACTCAGAAATAATGTGACTGATATTTGTTAAACTTTTAAAAGTGGAGCTATAAAGTACAAGAGTGAGAGACGGAGAGATGTTGGAGAGATGTTATGGTGCAAGTAACCGTCAGTGTTTTTTAATTTGGAGATTTTTTTGTAACACTCTCTAATCTGATTTACTTTCCAATCTGCAAACCATTGAAAAATAGGAAAATAAGGACCTTTTACACTTAAATCATGCGTTACTGTGTCTGTAAACATCCAGTGCAAACTTTGGTACCCACATCAATATGTTGAATATTGCTGCTTGTAACAGAACTGCTTTTTATGGTTATTCCTTTCCGTCCTGTTCTGAGGTTCCGACTTTGTTTGTTATTGAGTCAGTGTGCTGAGATATTTTAAAAGGTACCCTCACTTCAAAACTCAATTGAAGCCGTTTCACACTAGCAGGCGACAATATTCAGATGTGTCAAGCTTCACGTTGCGTCCCCTTTTTCTTGAATCTGCATATTACAAAATGCTTGGGTGAGTTTTCAGCAAATCTGTGGTGTTCAAAAATATATTTGAATGAAACATCTATGAGTATGGATTGCACTGAAATTTCTGCCTCCAAAATTTGACAAGAAACTATTACTTTAACAGATCAGTTTACTATTAACAGCATATTTGACAAGGGAAAAACGCTGTGTGCACATGAAATGATCCAGGTTTAATTGGATTTAATGTAAACGGTAGCTGATGATGGATTATATATTGACATAAATGAGCTTGTGGTTACAGCTGATGAGGCACACACACTACCTAGGTGTGATGAGATTCATGTGGAGAAATCCAGACTGATGAGTGCTACTGGAAAACAAGCTTGCTGTGTATTGCAGCATATTGTGGTCAGGATTCAAACGCAATTGCATTTGCATTTTCTAGAAGTGCAAAATGTATGCATTAAACACATATTTGCCTTCGCATTTTTCTTAGAAGTGACAGTGCTCTTGTTATCGGTGCATTAATAAAATTGTTCACAGTTGCTTGTCTTTCCTATCCACTAGTAGTACATGGGGTATTTAACACATCTCATGTAACAGATGTGTTAATAGGAATGGTCTCTTACGTGAAAATGCAGAGAAGTTCCTCTTCATATGAAAATGTGCCATCTTTCCTGAAAAACAGTACATTTATTTTGTTATGCATAATATAGGCTATATTGTTATTTTATTGAAACCATATTTTTTTTAGACTAGATGTTATTGAAAAGTCACTCTAATTTAGAGATGAGCATAGTATAATAGTATAATGATGAAATTGGTAGTTATTTTTCCAAAAAGTCTCATTTATAATTTTTAATTCATTTTCAACTAAGAATCTTCATGTTGGTGCATTGCTCTCCATGAGGTTTTAAATGTGAGGTAAATAAGCCAGCTGATTAATTGATTGTTTATGTTTTGCTTTGTCCAGCATCTATAATAATAACAGTTATAATTATATCTCACTGGAGGCAACTGATGATTCCATCAACTGCTTTTATCCTGAATTCTCAAATGCTGGTACAGCCTTGTATGCACAGTGAGAGCACAACTCTAATTGAAGAACCTGCATTTGAAACTACTTTAGGAAAATAAATAAATTAGGTTGTTGGTTGTGGCTTATTTATTCAAACACACAGGAAAAGATGCAAGTTTAATAGACTTAACTGTAATCAAGAAAAGCAATTTATTGCACTGCATTAAACAGCAGCAGATGGAGAGTTCCATTTATAGTACACAAGAGGAGGGTAATCTGAAGGTTATAGTTGAGGGTTATATTTTTTTTAATAAATGCAGCCTTGGTGAGCATAACTGACTTATTTCAAAAACATAAAAAAATCGTATTGATCCCAAACTTTTGAATGATGGTGTACTGTGACGAGAGGGGCGGGGCCGAGAGCCGTGGGAACGGAGCGAGGCCGGTGGAGTAAATGCTAATGCGCGACACCTGCGCCACTCACTGGTCTCGAGTCCCATGGAGGAGCTCCGGAAGGATAAAAGGAGGAGTGACGAGAGTGTTGGACGAGAGAGGACCAGGCCTGGGCTTTATTTTGTGTTTTGGTTCTGTTTGTGTTTATTTTATTATTAAAGTTTTGTTTGAATGTTTGCCGGTTCCCGCCTCCTTCTTCCCGAACTTCGAACGTTGTTACATGTACATAAACAACAACAGCAGCATAAATAAAGTCAGCAAATATTAAAACAATATTCCTATAACAGTAACTGCATAATTTATTCATGCCACAATACGCACTGGGTCCTCATAAACCCTTAACAAATCAGCGACATTGTTAATTATAAAACAGTTTGCCTCAGCCTAGTTTGGACAACATTTGGATGAATATTGTCAGTCTAACAAGTGTTTTTATGTGGAGTCGTCACAATTCACTGTTCTTAGTTGGCTATGTTTGACTAATGATAAAATGGCATTTTATTTTTACAGTGTAGGTTTAAATCACATCTTCGCATGCTGGAAAACTAAAAGTGCTTCCAATAATGTAATCAGACAGTATTTTTGTTTGCATAATGCATCTTATGCAAATAGAATTACTGAGGTGATTGTTTAGCTCATATACATGCTGCCTTCTTGAGATGCATGGGTGGAAAAAAATGATAGTTGAATTACTGGGGGAAAAGTGAATGAATGAATGAATGAATGAATCAGTGAGTGACTGAATCAATGAATCATTCAAGTGCATCCTGGCTATTCTTCACAGAAAAAAAAAATCATGTTCATACTCGTGTCTTAGAGACCTTTTCCATTGCATGCAAGTCAGTGCTGGACAGAACTGCGTTTATTGATTGAGTGTTATGACACTAAGTCTTCAAATTGAAATGAAGTGCCGCAAAACAGAGCTAGCTTGTAGATATGCTAGTTTTCAATTACTCCTACAAACTCTTTGGACCTTCTATTCTGGGCATTATTTTACAATGATCATTTGCTTTGTTTTTGTAGTCCTCTATGGATATCCACCCACAAGTTGATCTTATCTGCCTGGACGTCTCTCAGCACTAAAACCAGGGGGGTGGGGGGAGTTTTCAAGGTCAGATAAGCATTCCGGTAATGACTCAAATTTTAAAATGTGCTACTGTTCCAGAGTGAGGGTCAAACTGAAAATGCAGTTATATTTGATTTTGCAGGGGAGAAGAGCAGAAGTTAGGAAGCTATTTTTTTTTCTTTCAACAATCAGTTTGAACCTTTAAATGGATCAGTAAGAAAATACATTATTTGTTAAATCCTTGCTCAACTGTGCAGAGGTGGATACAATAAACCAAATGCATAAAAGTCTCTACATACATGTGGGAGTCTCTCATGAGGATGTATGGATTTTTTTTTTCTTGTCAGAAATCATTCAGCGAATATGAACACTAACATGTCTCTTTTTTTAAATGTGAAAATGTGTCATTCGTTGTTACCCTGGACATCAATATTTTTAGATTCCTTCCCAGAATTTCAATTTAACCCTCATGGATTTTCTTTTTTTTTAAATTGTAAAACTACTGTCATCCAAATGCCAGTTTTCTTGTCTCACAATGTAGCTTGTCTCACAATGCAGCAGCCTGAAACAGGCTGAATGATGGAAATTATGTTTTTTTTGGTAACATGGTGAGAGGTTTCTGAAATATTCACTTTGGCTTTTTGTGTTTCAGATTCACATACACTCTTGGAGAAGGCATGTGGCTGCCACTTAGCAAAAGCTTTGTCATTCCTCCAGCTGAGCTGGCCATCAACCCCTCTGCTAAGTGCAAGACAGATATGACTGTCATGGAGGACGCCGTGGATGTCAGGTAGGAGATGACATTTTCAATCTTGTTTCAAGCTTGTTTCAAAGAAGAATAGCTGAACACTATGACATACTGAGATGCATTAGTTGATAGTCTGCCTAAAAATTTCAAAGGCAAATAAAATAAACATTAGGGCTTATTTTAAAACAGTTTGGACCAATCCTTGAGCAGCCTTCCAGCCGTCAGATTAATGTATGATAATGGATCCCTCAAAAAGCTCTGTCTTAAAAAAATGTTACATGACTTAGCAACTGTTGCCATCCACCATTTTAACATACATGCTTTTTATATTTTTTTAATGTAAGTCTTTGAATGTCCAGGGTGAAAGTTTTAAACTGAATTTTATAGAAGTTTATAATTTTTCCAGATCTAAAAAAATCTTAAGAAGTGCATGCTGTGGATCTGTTAGCCTTCATTCCTACTTGAACAAGCATAACATCAGTAACAACACCTGCATTTGTTCCAAGGTGTATATATATATATATATATATATATGTATATATATATAAAGGTCAAAATAGGGTCAAAGAGTTAATTCTGTAGCTACCACAGTATGTTGTATAAACATTAGGAACCGTTTTCACTGTGCAATTTGACAATGTCCTTAAAGGGGTCCTATTATGCTTTTTCACTTTTTGAATTTTAGTCAGTGTGTATGTTTGGGCATAAAAAAAATCTACAAAGTTACAAATCTCAAAGTCCACTCCAAAGGGAGATATTTCGTTTAAAAAAAAAATCCCTTTTCAAGAACTACAACGAACGGCTCGTTTGGACTACGAGGGGTGAGGTCGTGGTTAGAACGCTTGGTTGAGTGCATCAGACAAGACGACGACGAAGCAGTGCTGCTGTAGCCTCAAGTTTTTTCAAGTTATTACACATGCACCTGAATAATTATGTATGTAAATATGTATATTACAATTATGAAAACGTTTTTATAATCAATTGGTGACAGTCCAATACTGGACAATGATGTAATCTGCAGAATTTACACTGCAATTATGAGACTACAGTGTTTCCCATACATTGAGTGCGGGTGTTTTTATATCACTGTATTTCTGAAGGAAACTGACTGTCTTCAGAAAATTGGATGCCATTTACATTTCATCTTGCATGTAATGTCTGATACAGCAGCGTTTGTGAGCGGAGAGCTGCTTTGTGTACAGCCATTACCGGGAAAACCTCGATCTCTACCACTCCAACAGCGCATCCTGCTGGCAGAGAATGAATTTGCATATATATGCCGCCACAAATAGAGAGTCCAAGTCTGTGGGAAACACTGGACTATGATATAAATAAATTGTAATAAACTGTATAACAGTTTCACTGCAATACATGTTATAATGTTAGAATTAAAGAACAATAAACATAATACATATGCACTTATCTGTA
>NW_015557202.1:1039810-1051410 GCF_001515605.1 Sinocyclocheilus anshuiensis | reverse complement strand
GTGCGTGCAAAGGTTCTGCGCGATCCTCTTGTTCAATATTCTCTGGGTCTGAATCCAGCTCAAATTGATATGGCAATATTGCCGCCATCCTTAACTAAACTTGCTGCTTTGGCAAGGGGCGGGGCAGTACTGAAACACCGTCTAAGCTGTTCGCCAATCACAACACACTGGGACAGCTAACCAATCACATCACATTTAGTTTTTCGTAAGGTAGGCCTTCATCAAACCCGGAACTAATCGAGCCGTTTGTGCCATGATGGGTAGAAAGGTATTGTAATAATGTAAATTATGTAAAAAATAATGCGTTTTTCGAACCACCAAGCATGAGAGCATGTTCTAGTACACCCCCAAAACAAATTCAAGACATTGTAAAAGAGCATAATAGGAAAAACTGCATTGTCACAATATTGATTACATTTTCACCACTTTTAAAACTGCACTGTTTATGTAAATCTTTTTGATTTCTATGGGATGTGCTTTAAAGCTTATTTGAGAGAGTAAAAGTAACCAAGGTGAATTTTGAACCGTATGAATTTTCCTTTTTTATTATTCATTAATGCCATATTTCACAAGGAATTGTGAAAGATAATGATATATAAATGTGGGTTTCTGACAGACATTATATGCACTTGATATAAGTGAAGTGTTTTCTATCAAGTGCACGTATCAACTCGCATCAGAAAAACATTAAGAATTACGTTTTTTGTTGTTGATGTTGTTTCTTTGGCCGTACCCAGTGACCCACTCAGAACGGTCTCGTGACCCACTTTTTTACCTCTAGGCAACTGAGCATAACAAATGAAAGATTACTGATCTAGGATGTCTTGGGTGTTTTTAGGTTGACTGGATAATTAC
This sequence comes from Sinocyclocheilus anshuiensis, assembly GCF_001515605.1. Lineage (NCBI taxonomy): Eukaryota > Metazoa > Chordata > Actinopteri > Cypriniformes > Cyprinidae > Sinocyclocheilus > Sinocyclocheilus anshuiensis. The sequence continues at coordinate 1,050,555 of NW_015557202.1, read as the reverse complement.
AGTAAATTACAGCAACATGCCTGTTCAGTGCCTGTGGTTCCAGACTTTTAAGTAGCTTCTGTGTTTTCAATGTCTTTAACTAAAGCCATTATGTGATACATGTAAAGGCTTTGTGAGTTAAATAAGGCTCTAAAACACTGGTGTCAAGATATAACTTGTGTCAGTTATGTCATCCTTACGTTTTAGTTGTATCTTTTTTCAGAAATCCTATTGAGATTCTTCTTTTCACTATTGAATATAATTGCGTAGCATCTATTGATTTAATTTAGACACTATACTTGACATTTGGCACTTCTTGTGAGTTGTCAAATATGAGGATGATTTACTAGCAAAGGATTCCACTGAGCCTCTTTATTGAACTGCAACTCGTTAAAGTTTCTGACCAAATGAGGTAACTTGTATTTTTATATTTATTTATTTATTTATTGTAAAGCCTCAAAATTGATGTGGCTTGACATTATCCAGACCTCGCAGGGGCATTGAATGCATTGCCAAAGGTCACATGCTGATATGATTAATTTGTTTTTAACCTAAAATTGATTAATCTTGTGATTAGTCTCACAATAAATTATCATGGTAGCTGGTGCTTAAAGGAACTTTTAAATATTTCAGTGCTCAGGGCCTTAAAGGAAGTAAAATTAAAAAGTTAATTTGGGAAATTAAATTATAGATATGGTTTTGTTCATAATAAATAATAAAGTTGGAAATAACATATAAAGCATGCTGCTGTTATCCTCAGAAAAAAAAAAATACATAAATAAATAATAAAAAAAAGAAGCGCCCAGGGGAGGTCGCGGCGGGACCGCAGAATGGAAGCTGCAGCTCGCCGAGGTTTCAGCAGCCTGGATGGCAACCCCTGCTGACATGCCGTAACACCAACGCCAGCTGTTTTCCAAAACACTCGCGTGTCACGACTGACGTAACGTCGAACGTGACTGACTGAAAGGGAACTTGTTTGTTTCCATTGTTGTTCATTTGGCTGTTTTTGTCTTTCCTCAAATTAGTTTTTAAAGACATGTTCATGGAGGTGTTATTTAGCTATATGCATAAATACCAATATATATTTCTTTCTTTCTTTTATTTATTTAGTCATTTAGCAGACGCTTTTAAGCTGCTTTTAACTTCCACTGATAAAGACTGCTTCTCTCAAAGAGTGTTTCTTTACACTGTTTTCTGCTGGCGCTTGAACACACTTTCCGTATTTTTTTCCACAACAAATGGCCAAGCAAGCGCAGACACTGACAAGATACGCGATACAGAATGAGACCAAACGCGATATCAGCATGTCTCCACACAGTAAACAAAACAAGCATATGAAACATAAAAACATATATGTGGTGGAAAGTGAAATTTTCTTTCCTCTATCTTAGTTTCTATTCCTTTGAAAGGTCTAAGTGTGTCCTACTGATCTCCCGCAGAGTGGCTAGCTTCACAGGGTCCATCGTACAAAATTTGGCAGGCCATGTGGTCCCTTGGCCCTGGGCTTGCTGAATATTGCCTCAATTCCATGTGTTTTTCAGAGCACTGGAATATTTTGAAGTAACTCATAAAATGTTAATAAACATTCATCAAAGAGATAATGTACTGACTGATCTTTAAAAGGATAATTCACCCAAATATGAAAATGGCATCATTTTCTTCTGCAGGATACATAAGAAGTATCCCTACATGTCTATTGTAACATGAGATGAAATTATGAAAGTAAATGATGAAAGAATTTTAATTTCTGGGTGAACTATCCCATTTAAGGGCTATTTAATTAAGTCATAGTGTGTAAAACACATAGGGGTACCATTAACCCTACTGAAGTAAAAAAAAAAACATTTATAACTCCAACAAAGTTAATATGAGTTAATAAATCATTTGGCTGGCTCATTGGTTGGAATTTAGTCTAGAATTTATTAACTTGACATAGCCTACTTGTGAAAGTAGAGGGAAATTATATATTTAAGCACCATTACTTGCACTGATCATCTTTGAACACTGTTAAAGCTGTAATTATTCCTTAGAGAATTAAATATTAGCATAATAACATGATTTTATGATATTTTGAATGTCTGTGGACTGCAATTCCCTGCACTAGTCAGAGCCTGCTTGTTTGGAAAATTACCATAGCTGTGGACTTTGTACATCACACAGTAAATATTTGTTCATTTCAAGCACAGCAAACACATTTCACTACCATTGTGCAAGTGAACCAGTACACCGCTTCTACTCCCAGCAGCATAATCTGATCCAGGGAAAAGCAATCTTGGAACTGCACAGAACAATCAGTTTAGAGAGAATACAATGTAGACTCTGTATTGGTGTCTATAAAGGAGATGTTTGGAACGTCATTGCATTTATGTTACAGCAGGATTGTTCACCAGGGGTCCACAACCATAGGTGATCTGCAGCAAGACCACAGGGGGCCTGCCAAATATTGTTTGAAATTGAAAATGTCTAAAACAAAAATACAATAAATTTAAAGTTCAGAAGTTAAGAATCAGTTTCATTGTGTCTCATAGATTAAAATATATTTATTACAATTAAAATGTAATGTACAATGACACAACTGACAGACTAATGTACAGTCGAAGTAATGTGCATCAACTGATTCTTTCTGCAGGTTACATAGTTACATAGTTACACCAGTAGGTGAATCATTAAGTCAGGCGATTCGTTCAAACACAGTGATTCATTCAGGAATGAAACGAGTGACTAGTGAGTCATTGATTCATTCTATGAAATGATTCATTAATAACACTGAATTATTTCCTGTAGGAACACATGAATCATTGGATTATTCACTAGCAATAATTCAAGCAAAGCAGTTCTGCTGTGACTTTGGAACTATTTTTGTTGGTGGATGAAAAACAGACAAAGCAATACTAAGACATATAAGTCTAAAATATAAGTTACTCAATATTAACTTGTTTATTGAGCTGTTGTACAAAAGCAAAATTTAACAAAATTATTATTATTATTATTATTATTATTATGCAAAGCTGAGTGCAACATCTTCAGTTACAATGAAGGCTTTAGAACAGTATCAGAGATAATGACTGATTAGTGTCTTAGCTTTTGACTAAAAAGTATTATGTATCACATTTGTCACAGAATGAATATTCTATTACTTGGAAGGCCTTATTTATTAGAGTCTTAAGTGAAGGTTAATTTTAATTACTTGCCGCTGTTGAAAAGAACAGGCTGCACTTTTGCAGTGTCTAGTCTGAAAATGCTTGCTTTGTATTTGGAGTTAAGCTACTAATTAGAGCTTCCACAGACTTTCTGTTCTAAGCCCTGCCAATTGAGATGCTTTGTTCGCAGAGGTAGATTTGTCTCAATTTGTTCAAAGTGCCCTCATTACCATGGAACGGAAGTCATTATATATTCTGCCTTGTTACGATAACATCTTCCCCCAACGACCATAAAATCACGGCTTTAAAAGGTCTGCCTTCTCTTGTACTCCTAGTATTTTGCTAAGATTGGTGGGAGTGGGAACCTGAGGTGAGTTGTGCAGTGTTCTTTATTAAGTAAGGTGGGCATTTCCTGAGAATCTCCAGTGGTTATTGTCAACTGTGATGCTGAAATGTGCAATGCTGAAAAATTTTATAAATGTATTAATGTATTAATTTCTTTTTAAATACACCATATGAGGAATCCTTGATCTTTTTAGCAGGATAGATACTTTTATTCCATCCTTTATTTTTAACAATGTCCCCAGACATTTCATTCTGACCTTAACATTATAAGTGACACATTTCAGCACAGATTGTTTTGTGAATCTGAAGGATTAAGCAAACTAACAGCAGCAACAATAGACAGTTAAATCCTAATGGTGGAGAGAAGTGGAAAAGGTCATGAGAAACTAAAATATAATTGTTTATTACTTTACAAGTAAATGTAAAAAGTATGATAAAATAGTTTTATTATTATTAATATTATTATGATCAGTTTAAGTTTTCAGAACTTAATCATGATCTGAAAGTGTAGCATCTAATTGCTTTTTTTTCTCTGTCTCTCTTTGTTTTGATATTTATACATGCACTTATTTGATTGTCATTTGCATATTTATTTAAACACTGACAGACCATGTCTCCACTTGGCTTTGAGAGAAGAATCATTGGCCACTTCATAACAAAACTTGGAACGTAAAGGCAGTATTTCTGTCTTGAAGCCGATATCACAGTAGCAGAACTATGAATCCATGTATCACAGCACTCCACTTCTCCTGCAGCCTGGTGATTTCACACTCTTAAAATATATTAGACAATAAAAGGTCACTGGTTTGCTCCTTCATCATGACCACTGCCCATTCATATTTCATAGTAAAGATAAATATTTGGATGTTTCGAGTGCTTTAGAACGGAAAAAATAAATATCACCCAATACAATTTTCTAGCACAGCTAAAACCAAGGTCAGAGCAAGGAAGGCCATCTGTTCAAGGTTTAGCCATCAGTGCTGTTGTTTACTTTTGCTGTTTTGGAAAGCTTTTCCCTTTAGCTGGATTTATAGTAGCTTAGGGAAAACACAATAGTCATTTTCAACTTCACATTACTTGCCTCTTTGATATCCAGTTCTTGATATATTTATGTAAAGTGAATTTAATATAGTAAACAAGCAGACTATAATCATGCATTGTCCTAATAATGACTAAAGATGCTAGAGGTTGTTTGCAGTATTGACCTGCCATTATTAACTGAGTTTTTTATGCATCATTGTTCATCAGGGAGGAGCTGATGATTTCTTCGTCCTTCGACAGTCTGGAAGTGCTGCTCGACTCTTTTGGCCCGGTGCGCGACTGTTCAAAAGACAATGGAGGCTGCAGCCGAAATTTCCGTTGCATCTCTGATCGCAAACTGGACTCCACCGGCTGTGTGGTGAGTTGTTGTTGCCTGTCTCATTCTTAGAGCTGTAAAAAAATAAAAATAAATTAAAAATAAATTAAATTAAATTTAAATTATATTAAAATAATTACATTGTTAATAAATAAATAATTATAATAATTAAAATTAATTAATTAATCACATATATTAATATAAGTTGAGAAAAGCCCCCAAATGCAGAGAATTGATTCATTAATTCAATGGTATTAATATATATAATTGTGACAGATGAGTAAATCATTGGTAGACATTACAAACTGACTTTAGAAGTCCATATATTGTTAGTTTTATATTCATATTACAATTGCTCCAATGGTAGAAATCTCATATTATGAAATTTGCGTACAAGTTGGTACATGATTAATATTAATATTTACAGCAAATATATTAATATTTATAGCAAAACAGTAATATTGATATTGATATTAATATTAATGTTAATGTTATATATTAATATTCATCTGACAGCTCCAGTTTTTTTATTGTCTGTTTGTCACCTTTTGGAATCCATCTCTTTGCTTACCTTTTCCAGCTGTCTTGTTATCTCTCGTTTGATGCAGACTTCTCTGTTTACTTGTTTGCATTCTGTCATTGACTCAAAAAAGAGATAAAAAAGCCATTTCTTCTCGATCTAACAACCGGTATCGTCATAAACTTTACAATGTTTATGCAAATTTGAAGAAAGAACACGCTTTTGTACTCAACTTCTATAAAAAGCATTTACTTTTATAAGTTAGGCCTTCCTTGTCTGCCCGAAGGAGTTTATTTCACTTACCATGAAAAATCGTGTTTGTTTCTTCCATTTCTTTTTCTTTTACATCACACTCACTCTCTTGTCCTCACTTGTGGCTGTTAAGCAGCCATGAAATGAGCCAGGGGCTCTGATTTCACTCACCATCTGGCTGAGGTACGCTTAAAGTGTTTGATTTCTCACTCTGGCATGTGCCATGATTAGTGTGTTTGGCTGGCCCTGCTGATTGGAGGATTGTTTCAGCCAGGGTTTATGAAAAGTGCTGTGTCTCGTCCATCTTTCTGACACTCACTTCATTCATGATCTCCTGCTCATGTTTATGAACATGCGAATCAGGGTTTGTGCAGGTACGTGTCCAACACCAGCCTTATTGGATAACTGTTCCTGTTCCTGTCCATCGTGTTGTTTCATTTGAGAGATATTTGCATTGGTTGTATTTTCTGAATACTGAGTGACAATGGCTATCATGCATCTTTGTTGTTGTTTAGTTTAGTTTTGTGTAGTTTGTTTAGTTCTGTCGTGTTTTACCAACTTAACAGTTCTTTAAATTAGTGTAAGACTTGTTATTCTAGTTTTTATTTAGTGTGCACAGTTAAAATCCTGACTGAATATATGTATATATTTTTAATAAACCGATCAAAACTGGTCACCATGGTTTTTTTGTATTCAATGTGGAAAAATCATTGGAGCAAAATGAGGGTTGGCAGTTCAAAAAGGGTTACAGTGTGGTGCACTGCTGACTAGCATACTATAATAATGTCAAAGTTAATAAAGTTATCTGTTATTTTCAATCTGATGTAATATTTTATTTTGTCCTAATAAATAGATATCTTACTTATGCAAATGTATTTGTAAATATCTTATTTCTATATTGTTGTTTTTTTATGCAAGACTATAATGACCCTCGAATCATATTTGTAGATTATGTTAAACATTACACTGTAATTTAATGAGTTCCCTTTCAGTCGGTCACTCTCGACGTCACGTCGGTGACCGAAGAATCGAGATCCCAATTCGTCGGTCACCGACGTGACGTCTCCATTCCCTCCTTTAGGGAACGAGGGTTACATACGTAACCGAGACGTTTCTGTGTCTTGTTATACTCATGAGAGGCTAAAGTAAATACATTGTAAAGAGGAATTTATGCCCCCACGGTGATGTAACTGCAAAATCAAAAGAATTACATTAGCATGTTTTCTAATAGTATTTGCAAGCATGCATTAAAACCAAAACATAATTTGGGGGAGGGATTCATAGGTCAGTGCAGATTGACAAGAAAGGATGAGGGGGAGGAGTCATGAAATGACTGACAGATGAGGTCATTGCACCACTGAATTCTGCTGGGTCTTCTTTCTTACATGTATTTGCATACTGAATTGTGATTGATTAATCACTTCTGTCTTGCATCTATTTTTCATATATTCTTTTTGCAAGCAGTGATATTTCCTTCAGGTAAAGCTGGACCGACAGCACCTAACCTGCTGGTAATGAAACAGATGTTATGGCCTTCTCAGTATTTTATAGAAATCTCAACTCTAAATTCATCCTATTCTTCTTAATCATAACACACCCTTCTGTTGAGCCCGTAGCTTGATGTTTTGTAATTAACAGATGACTGAATCTATAAAAATGATGCTTCAATCTGTCCAATCATAAGAGCTCGCTACGGGCCCCCCAGAGAGCCTCATTCCCCCCCTAATCAATTAACACCTTGTCTGAGGACAGCAGTGCTACTGCTGCTTCTGTGTTTTAATATCGCAGTCTGCGTGAGCGGGCTCGTTCCGATCTGCTCTGTCTAGCTGATGTATGGCACTCCTGGGGAGAGGAACAGTGCACTAGTTTGGAAATACTCTGATAATCGCTAAATGATGATGTGATTAATTAGTTCCTTTCCCTCCAGCACACTAGGTGTTGAGTGCTTTTGTGGGACACAGAGGGGTGCCCACCGTCCGTCCTGCCGTCCACATAAAAAACAAATTGGCTCCTCTTTAGATCTAAGCGAGCCAGCCAGGCATGTTCAACAGACTTTTTGATGTTGCTGACAGATGCTGGTACAGTATGTGAATGAATTATTTGATTGTATGTGTTAGTAGTGTATAAAATCAGAATGGCAATGAATTTTAACACATATGCACTATGGCGATTTAATGCCAAACTCTTCATTAATAATAATAATAATAATAATAATAATAATAATAATAATAATAATAATAATAAAAATAATTAACTACCATTGTGATTATTTGTTTCACACCAAATATTTTGTATATGTATTTTTAATATATATTTATTAAAGGGGTCCTATTATGCTTTTTCACTTTTTCAACTTTAGTTAGTCTGTAATGTTGCTGTTTTGAGCATAAAAAAGATCTGCAAAGTTTCAAAGCTCAAAGTCCACTTCAAAAGGAGATATTTTATTTACCCAAAACAAAATCAAGACTTTGTAAAAGAGCAAAATAGGACCCCTATAAGCAACTTGGAGAATGGAGGGATGGATTATTATTATTATATTATTCTACATTATAAATCTGTGATGTTGGTGGGTTTCCTCCTATGAACTGCTTTCTTCAGGTCCTTTCACAATATTTCAATTGGATTAAGGTCTGGACTTTGACTCTGCCATTCTAAAACATTAACTTTATTGTTCTTCTTTATCCATTCTTTGGTAGAACGACTTGGGGTCGGTGTCTTGTTGCATTACCCACTTTCTCTTGAGATTCAGTTCTTGGACAGATGTCCTGACATTTTTCTTTAGAATTTGCTGGTCTAATTCAGAATTCATTGTTTCATCAGTGATGGCAATCCGTCCTGGCCCAGATGCAGCAAAACAGGCCCAAACCATGATACTACCACAACCATCTTTCACAGATGGGATGAGGTTCTTATGATGGAATGCAGTGTCTTCTTTTCTCCAAACATAACGCTTGTCATTTAAAACAAAAAGTTCTATTTTGGTCTTATTTTGCCACAAAACATTTCTCTGATAGCCCTCTGGCTTATCCACATGATCTTTAGCAAACTGCAGGTGGGCAACAATGTTCTTTTTGGAGAGCTGTGGTTTTCTCCTTGCAACACCATGGTTGTTTAGTGTTCTCCTGTAGATGGACTCATGAACATTAGCATTAGCCAGTGTGAGAAAGGCCTTTACTTGCTTAGAAGTTACCCTGGGGTCTTTTGCATCCTCGCAGACTATTACTAGTGATCTTTGTTGGTGGACCATTCTCAATTTGGTGGATTTTCATCTCATTTGTTTGATTGGGTTCTCTTTGTCAGCTTTTAGGAATTGTGTGAAAATTTGATGATCTTTTGGGTTATGTTTATGCAGAAATATAGAAAATTCTAAATGTTTCACAAACTTTCAAGCAGCACTGCATTTAAACACTGGGACTAATGAGATAAATAAAGCACAGGTGAACAGAATGACATAATTAAGACAACTAAGGAAAACTAAGTCAAAGGAAAACTAACACAGTAAACAACAGACACATTACAAACCTGACTGCTGAGAGCAAGTTTAAGTTGAGGTCATCCACTGGACGTAGAGTTCTCAGTTTTTTTACTGATGCATTCCATCTGTCTTTGACAGCCTGCTCACAATGTCCCCAAAAGCTGTTCTGTCTCCTATCATGTTCTGGCTGTAAAGCACTTCTGAGTTCCTAGTCAGTACTTGGCAAAGGTCTCCTGAGTTCAAACTCGGAAGGAGTGATCCAGATGCACAGCAGGGAGGAAACGCCACTGTTTTTTTTTTCCTCCCAGGATCAAAAGGTGGTTTTAAAGGACTGTATCCATCTCTGTGACTATCTGCTATATAGGGACAGTCTAGGCCAACAGGAATACTTGGCCATGCTAATGCAGCGAATTAGACTGTCAGACTGACCATTGGCATACTGAATAAGAAGAAAAATATTCTATTTGCAGAAAACTCATCAGGAAGAACACTAATTTGTTTAATAATTTGTTAACTTTTTAATTAATTTATTGTAGTGTTACTAGTACAGTAGTTGTTGCAGTAGTTGTGGCTCTCTGAAAACTGGTATGATTTACAATTTTTTTTATTTAATTAAAGCGTGATAAATTGTAATTACACTGATTTGCTGATTGCTGTAACAGTCAGCATGCAGTGCAAAACTGTTTAGAATAATGGAAATCTATTGTTTTATTATCAGGGTGAAAATAACACTTGAAAATAACACATTCCAACGATGGACGTTTTAAAAAGTATGTCAGTAAATCTGATCCCTTGTGGTTTTCTGCATGGGTTTATGTGGCAAGAAACAAAGCACTTGCCAGTTTTCCACATTGGCACAATTCAGCCCAGTTAATGTTGAATTATCTTCTGTGTGTGTGTGTTTGTGTGTGTGTGTGTGTGTTTGTGTGTGTGTGTGTGTGTTTGTGTGTGTGTGTGTGCACATGCTTTTCTATCCCGCTGGGGACTTAAACTAGAATACACACTGACTCATGGGGACTCATGCCACCGTGGGGACCTAAATTGAGGTCCCCATGGGGAAACAAGCTTATAAATCATACAGAATGAGTTTTTTTGTTTTTTGAGAAATGTAAAAATGCAGAAAGTTTTCTGTGTGGGATAGGTTTAGGTGTAGGGTTGGGGTAGGGCGATAGAATATATGATTTGTACAGTATAAAAACCATTACGTCTATGGAGAGCCCCCGCAAGGATAAAAACCAGATGTGTGTGTGTGTCTGTGCGTATGTGTGCGTGCGTGTGTGATCTCATGTTTCTATAGCAACTGTTCATGCCAGTTTTCAAATTTACCGATGCAGTGCAAGTCTGTCTATGTTATATCAACAATATGTCTGTGGTTTCATGTTTAGAACAATATTACAGCTGTTTTTATCTGCAACAATTACATTTTGGGGGGATTTTCCTTTTCTTACATGAAAAAAAATGTATAGACATCTGCCAATTGTTCTGTCTCCTTTGTTCCCTTTCAGTCGGTCACTCCCGACGTCACGTCGGATGACCGACGAATTGGGATCTCGCTTAGAGGGACCAATCTACTTCGAGTGTAAACTAAACGAGCCAATGCACATTGGCATGCGATTATTGCATCCAGCTGCTGCTGATCACAGCGTGAGTATAAGTAGGCAGCAGATGCAGCGCATA
>NW_015557202.1:1027845-1039288 GCF_001515605.1 Sinocyclocheilus anshuiensis | reverse complement strand
GTCACGAAAACAAATTCCTCGTATGTGTAAACATACCTGGCAATAAAGCTCATTCTGATTCTGATTTAGATTTGCATAGCGTATTCGACAGTCTGAAAGGGATTTGTTTCTGTATGACAAAATCACATGGGCAATTCTCTTAAGCTTCGGAAAGCTGTGGGACTAGATCCTCATTTGGAAATGAGATTAAAAGGCTCAGTAGTTCAGGGCTTTTTCAGTTTATCTTGAATTTAAAACCTTCATGACTTCTCTGGCATCATTAACTGTCTCACCATGTCCTCTGTGCTACAAAGTGCTTTTCAATAAAGGATGCTTTGAGCTCAGATAGAAGACTGTAATAATATTGAACTAGCAATTGCATTATTCACTGTGAGATGGATGCAAGGGCATTCCAGAACAAATTTGGCCTTTTTTTTTCTTCCTTTTTCCTCTGTGCTTTGGACAAGCTATGTTCAAGCCATTTTCATGTATGCTTTCCTTGGAAACTCATTCTCTTCAAATTTGAGCAATGCATTTTAAATAATTATAATAAATTGTCCATTTCCTCACACTAATGCTTTGACTCATCCACTCTTTTTAAATCTATGGTCACAAAGAACAAATTGGAACGGAAGGCAGAATCAATCACCGTAAATATGTATCATTTCACATTTTAGCCCACTAAAAAGGCTGTACATTTTTTTTTTTTTTACAAATGTACAAAAATCTTGTGGCATGGTTTTTATATGTAGTGAAGAGTCAATAAAAGACATTGCTTATTTGGCCAAAAAAAAAAAAAACTGGTAAAATCGCAATGTATTGCTGTTTTTGTTTTTGTTTTTCTTTACTGTCTAGCTTAGAAGCAAAAATTTAATATAAATAAATACATACATATATAAATAAAATAAAAACTACTGAATAATTATTCATTTTTATTTCAAAAATCTTGCGGAACGCACCTTTAAAGCACTGTCATAATGCCAAATGAGGATGAGCGGGTAAATGATGTGAAAAATTTGCTTTCTGTTGAACAACCCTCCCCGTTCCTCAATAATGTCCTCTGTTCAGCTGATCAAACTGGGACTTTGTGATTTAAGGAATCTGCCACAGATGAGTTAAGAGACTCGGTGCCCTGCGCTCTCTACATTGCTGGTAATACATCAGGTGTCTTGTCAGCTGTAGCTAACTGACAAAATCAATACAGATGCATCCAGGGACAAGATGTGCTACTAAGATGCATTACCAACATCTGGGCTTTGATCCCTAATACAAATGAGGTCAAGTGAAAAGTTGGCGGTCAGAAAATGTGCTTTACACCCAACCTGCCACTGAAGAAACTGAGAAAGCGGGATGGCAAGGTGTATCTCATGCTGTGATGGACTTGTCATTTCCTTTTTACCCCTCAAAAACCTGGTATTAATAGCCGAAAAGTATTAGCAATTTAATTATAAGATAGGAAAAAAGAGTGTTTAGTTTCATTTTGTTAAGGAGCTATACAATGTTACTCTCTCTTAATGCATTTTATTATAAAAGCTGCTTAATTATTGAATCAACGCCCACTGTGATCGAAATTATGCCCTTTCAACCCCTCATTCTAATGATTTTTGAATAGAGAACGACTTGTTGAATTGTAGAGAAGCTGGTTCTTTTGTAGAAATTTCACTCTAACCAAAATACTGGAGAAATTAAATTGTCTTGCTTTCCCGTTACAAAATATGGCTTCCTAGGAAGCAGTTCTTTTGCAGGAAAATCTTTCTCAACTGTTGCAGGCTATTTCATGTAAGCAACTTGAATCTACTGTAGGGCACCTGCCGCAAGAAAGAGGATATGAAGCTTATAACTTAAGGTGTGAAGGCACATTTTATCCCATTTTCCAGGCAGGTAAAAATAAACCTGTCAAACCTGGACTCGGCATCACTAGCTTGGGGAAAAGACAGAGAAAACAGGCATGAAGTTGAGAAGGTAGCGTAACTTTAGTGTTAGGGAATGTTATTTTTAAAATTAACACACACACACACACACACATACAGTACACAGTATATATAATATGAAAACAAATAGGTGTAGAAACAATTTTCACTCAGAAATTGCTTGTAAATTTATTTCACAAATAATTGCAAAGAAATGACAAGTAACACAAAGACTGAAATATATTTTCTTGTAAAACATACTGCAGTAATCTTTGTTTTATTTACAACTTTGAGAAGTTTTTTTTTTTTTTGCAGTGTGGACTTACAGTATATCTGTCCTATTACCTACTGTACATCATGTCTAACAGTACTCCTGAAATCCTGTTAATATTGGAAAACCAAATACACAATAGTACAACACACGGCAACACAAATAAGCATCTTATTTATTATTGCTTATGGCTGTGATGCAGCCATGTATGCTGAATTTACCATTTACCAAAGATAAAGGGATATTATGACAGATCAGAGAATGTTTAAAGGTAATTTTTATTTATTAATTTTTTTTTCCTCAGTGTCCTCCTGGTTTGAGCCCGATGAAGGATGGCAGCGGTTGCTATGACCACCACATTGTCATTGACTGCTCTGACGGCTTTAATGGGGGCTGTGAACAGCTGTGCCTTCAGCAGCTGGCACCTCTGGAGGAGGACCCTACTCTCTACAACATCCTGATGTTCTGCGGGTGAGATTACACACTTTATACATGCTTAAAGACTATATGATAACTAGATCTGGACATGTTAACAGGGCTTTTTTTTCATGATCACAGTCATGCTTTTTTTTTTTAAACAGCAGGGTATGTGCTTTGTATGTGTATGTGTTTTTTTGCAACCTGCTATTTTTGAAGACTGAATGTCTGCTGTTTTCTTTTGAATAATGTCTTGAAATTCACAGTAAGTGCATTATGGTTAGTTCAAATTATTATTCATGCAGTTCACAGCACCTTACAGTAACTTTTTTTTCCACATTCTTTTTTAGTCTGCAGTGGCAGTTTGTGTCTGAGTGTGAATTGCCAAATTTTTACCTGTTCCCACATTTCTGTCTATATGTTTATTTAAATTGAGTGTGAACTTGGCTTCAAATTAAAAACTGGCAAACCTGAACTAGTTGAAACATGCTAATATCATCACACATTCACCTGCAAAAAAATGTGGTTGGTAAGATATGCAAGCTGAATTTACATGTTATTTTTCTGTAGCTTGCTAAACAATATTTGTCACATGCTGACAAAAAATTAAAAATTAAAAATAATAATTATTGCAGTTTGTAACATTTTTCAAGTTTGGGGTCAGATAAAAATAAAAATAAAATATTTTTTTAATGTTTTCGAAAGTCTCTTATGCTGACCAAGGCTGCATTTATTTGATCAAAAATACAGTAAAATCAGTAATATTGTAAAATATTATAATTTCAAGCAACTGTTTTCTATTTTATATATATTTTTAAAACATAATTTATTCTTGAGATGGTAAAGCTGAATTTTCAGCAGCCATTACTAGAGTCTTCAGTAGTAGTCACATGATCCTTCAGAAATCATTATTAATATGCAGATTTGGTGCTCCAGAAACATTTCCTATTGTTATCAATGTTTAAAACAGTTGTGCAGTTTATCAATTTTGTAGAACTGTGATACTTTTTTTCAGGATTCTTTAATGAATAGACAGATCAAAAGAACAGCATTTATTTGAAATGGAAAGATTTTATTTTATTTTATTTTTTTCTATGTAAAAGTTTTTACTGTCACTTTTGATCCATTCTATGCATCCTTGCTGAATAAAAGTATTAATTTCTTCCTTATTTAAAAAAAAAAAAAGTATATATTAATCTTTTTACGAGAACTCAACTGAAATGCCATTTCTCTGTCCTGTCATGTCTTGGTGGAATTGCTGTTACTCTGACATGCCATCACATGCATCACACAACATTAACCATTCTTTGAACTTCCAGACTTTTATGTGCCAGCTGTATTGAATATGACCCATGCAGAATAAATAGCCATCTTCTTGCATCTTCTTTCCTGCTAACACAACCTTTTTCCTGACCTATTCAGAGTCTCAGAGATCATTCGCTGTTATAGGCATGTCGCTTCGACTAAAGTTGGCAAATGCGCATAATTCTCTTTTTCTCTGGAGATCCTAATAATGTGACAGGCAATCTGAAGCCACTTAAATCATTGCCTGTGTTACGGATGTGCAACCGAGAGGATGTGTCTCACCTACGCTGATGACAGCTTCCTGTAAAACAGTAGTGTGTTACCAAGAGAAGTGAGACTGAGCGTTTATGCCCTGACACCTCTTTCTCTCTGTTGCTCGTGTAGTACAGAGCAGACGTGACAGCTTAGTTTCAAAGTCCCATAAATATAAAAGACTCCTGTGAGCCGTCACACTATTAGAATGATACTGTTTTGCAGTAAATAAAAAGAACTGCCAGTCTTAAATTCATGACAGATGCTTTGCTGTGAGATCATTACCCCTGGGTAGTTTTGAATGCCGAACTAGTTCTTCACATTGCTCTGTTTCAGTAAGCAATGTCTTTATGATTTGGGACCAACCCCCCACCAAAATAAATAAATAAATAAAATAAAGTAAAAATAAACTTATGGGACAAATAACACAATATGAATTCAAAACGCTATAAATGTTCATGCATTCATAATGTACACATTGATGCCATACATAATATTTTGTGTAATGTGATAAAATCTTTTAATTTAACTGCAATTGCAATACGCTGAAAAAAAAATGGCCGTGAAACAATTTTTTTTACTCATGAATTGCTAGTAAATTTCACAAATAATAACAAATAAATGGCAAGTGACTCACTGAATTAAATGTGAAATTTTGAAATAGAAATACTTAAATAGTATAGTAAAGCATATTCCAATAATTTTAAGTTTTATTTACAACTTTGAAAGATCATGTTTGTTACAGTGTGCATCTTAATGGTTCCCTATTCATGGTAAGATGTTTAAAGATACATATTTGTTCATTTAAAAAGTTCAATGTTTATGCTTGTTTTCAATTGATAACTGATTCCATGAATTCTTTGATTGTAGTATCCATTATAGTCCATATAAAATGCATAATAAATAAACATGATTTCATTCTTATTTCTACTTTTAAACAAAATTATAGTAAATCATCCATCACCAGTACTTTGCATAGTCAAGTCAATGAACGTAACCTACTTTATTGGCAGTGTACTGTATACTGGATGTTAGAAGCAGCTAAAATCATAATAATAAGATCATTTTGATTTGACATTTGTTGGTCACTGCACAAGTCCCATATTCTCATTTGTATGATTTCAAAGTTTTTGATGACTTTACTATTATTCTAAAATGATAAATAAAGAAAAGTATCATAAGGTATAATTTCTTTGGAATAATCTTACTTTGGCAGACATCTACTCTTCTTTCTTCTCTTCCTTTAGCTCATATCTTTTTCTCATTGCCATATGTTTGTAGATGTATTGAAGATTATAAGAGAGGAGCAGACGGTCGCTCATGTCAGCCGCTGTCAGAAGCCTGCGCTGAGGGAGTGGACTGCGGGGACACAGCTGACATCCCGGCCAACCAGACTGTGTTTGGGGACCTCTTCTACGGCTACAATAACCACACCAAAGAGATTACATCAGGACAGATCCTTAAGGCTTCCTTCAGGTGAACATTTACTAAGTGCTTGATTTTACCAGTGCTAAGGGTCACAGATGACTTATTTTCACCCATTTTTAATAGCAATATTGTGCTGATAATGTGAAATGTGGTGTGGAATTTTCTCTGTACCTTTCTCTTTGATGTATTAAATCAGAAGTTTGTATGTCCAGTTCGGAAATATGAATTATGTGCCACTGGAGCCTGTACAGTATGTTACAGTGATCCTAACAGGCTAAAGTGGTGTTCTTTAGCTTGTTTGGTTAGTGGAGTTAACTGTTAATCATACCACATATCATCCACTGGCTTGCTTTATTAAATTTTATTTTAGAGCTTTTGCCAGTTATATAGAAAGGACAGTAGTGAGGAGACAGTATATGATAAGGAAAAGAGAGAAGGATAGGATCAGGAAATTACAAGTCGTAGCATGTGCACTTCCCGCCCTGGCACGTCCCTGACTGAAAGTGGCATATGGCTTTTCTATAACGGTGGGAATACTAATCTGATAAAACTCTAATACTGAACAAAAATTTGATTTATTAATAATCACCATACACAATTTAGATGTAACATGCAGTATGCCTTATACATATATTTAAATATGTGCCAGCGCAAGAAGATGGCCTCAACTAAGCGATTCTTGGTTTGTACAAAGTTTCTTTTTCACCTACTAAATGTTTTAGGGAATTGTTGTTGTTTGTTGTTGTTGTTGGAACTGCCAGCATTCTTTCTAATGCTGCTTTGGAACAATATCTATTGTGCTAACAAACAAAGTGAATTGAATTCTTTCCACCAAGTATTTCATTTCGTAAGCCTGTAACTCTTAATGCAGAATTATTTATTTATTTATTTAGCCAAGCAACCTAGTGCATAAATATATAATTAATCTGAAGGTATATAATTCATCATACATATATCATTCATATAATTCCACATACGCCAACAAACAGTTTATAATTTAGTAAAGTTAAAGGGATACTCCACCCAAAAATGAAAATTCTGTCACCATTTACTCACCCTCATGTTGTTCCAAACCTGTGTGCACTTCTTTCTTTTGAAAAAAATAAAAATAAATGGACTTTTCTTGTATGGCCAAAAAACAAAACAGAACTTTTTTTTTTTTGCTTCACTATTGATAGCATAAACTGTATGTCCAGTGTAGTCTGCTGTATACACAGTATTTGTCAGAAATATAGTTCTGTAGTTCTTAAATGCACTGCAGTCACACTATCCAATCATCAAGGCTAATTTAATAAAAGCGCAATTCCTGTGAAATACAGCACAGCAGAATTTCTATCTAGTTACACACAAAGACACTTTAAAGGTTCCTCTAATTAAAAGAGCGCTGTGTTGTGCACTGTGGTCAGCTCAACCTAAAGGTCACCATGCAAAGTCATTGACGGCCCTTAAATTAAACACGGACACTTACAGACGCAGTGTCCTGCAGCAGTTTATCCATTTACTCCACATGATTTGATTGGTGCGGTATGGGAGGTGGGGGACCTGACTGATGGAGAAATAGTGGGAGGAGAGTTAATATTATCAAGAAGCCAAATCTCAAAAGCTCTGATCTCATTTGGAGGCACCCGGAGAGACGTTGGGTTTAGACAGCCTTTGAAAAGCACAACTGGCCCTCATGCTTCAGGATTTACTCTCTGTGCAGTTCTCTTCACCTTTTGAGAGGCCTGGGCCTAATGCGAGCTCTAATTATGTGGAATGGCGAGGAGCAAATTAAAAGTAACCATAAGCAAGTTTGGTTTAATGGGTCTTAATTTGGCCAGCTAAAGCTACTAGATCTTCAGTTGAACAAAAGGAGGATACGGCATGTTCATTAATCCTTCATAGAGTATCGCAGGGCTTCGACAATTAATTTCAGACCCGAGGAAATAGTCAAAATGCTGGTGCTCGGGAGCAGCAGCGGCAGGAAATGAAATGTTGTTTGATGAATTCACTGTTGTTTGGTGAATTCAATAAGAATAAATAGTATTCGCTAATATTGCCATTTATTTGTATGCAGTGTTTCTGTTGTTTTAGGGCCTGATTCACTAAAGAATCTGTTAGTTGCACGATACACACAGAATATGTGCTGAACACCTCAACACAATTTGCACACAAGTTGGTTGTGAATGTTCAGATATGGAGGATTAAGCAGACTTCTAGAATCTGGTTCCTGACTCGACGCTTTAAAATACAGAAAGTATGCTTGACTACATAACTGTACATTACTATTTCAGTCTGAGTTCAGTACGTTATTATTGTTATTTATTTATTCATTTATTTTAAGTGATTAATACATTTATTCAGCTAGGAAACAATCAATTGGTCAAAAGTGACAGTAAAGACATACATCTTATTTTTCAAAATTTTACAAAAGATTTTAATTTAAAATAAATACTGCTCTTTTGAACTTTCGATTCATTAATGAAACTGAAATGTATCACCGTTTCCACAAAAATATTAATCTCTACAACTGTTTTAGACTGTGACAAAACAAAGAAATGTTTCTTGAGCACCAAATCAACATAGTAGTATAGTTTCTGAGGGATCTGAAGGATCTTTGTGACACTGAAGACCAGAAATTCAGCTTTACCTTCGCAGGAATAAATTACATGTCAAAATACATTAAAAAAAGAAAACAGTTATGTTAGGTTGTAATAATATTTCACATTATTTCTGCTCTTACTGTATTTTTGATCAAATAAATGCAACATTGGTGACCACAAGAGGCTTCTTTCAAAAACATTAGAAAAATATTACCGATCCTAAACTTTTGAACAGTAGTGTATATGTCAAGTTATAATGCCCTTTTTTTAATCTTTCGATTATCTTTTCTTCAAAAGAAATTCTTTTAACACCTGTTTTGCCGCTTTGCAGTAGTAGCACAAATAGGATTTTCTGCATATTGTTTATAATAAGAAGGGTATATGCACTGAAAAGAAAGACAGTGACTTTAAATATTAGAGTTCAATTTTAACATATTTAGTGCCATGTTTAATGGATTTTGAGTGCCAAGACTACATGCAGAACTGTTTAATGAATTCACCCAGTCTTCTGTCAATGAGAAAGTGAGATGTAAAATGGCAAATGATTTATATTTTCATATTACATCAACTCATATGCATGCAATGTACACTCAATAAATTCAGGAGGAATTAAACATATACTTACAGAAGTAACTCTGATTCATTTCTTTCCATAATTATGCAACAGGGAAAAGAGCAAGCAACTGCCAGATAAAACCCATCCAGAGGTTGAAGTTGTTTATTATTCTGTTTTAAACTTACACAAGGTCGTGTGTTTCCTTTGGCGCTTCACCAAAAGTTACTACCCACAAGTCTGGGTTGTCACACAGCAGCTGCTTTTACGATCTGACTCATATCTGAAAGGCATGGTTACATTTTCATGCTGTTTAATCCTGAACGTGAAGTGCAACGCATTTCCTGTGACAACCTGCCCAAAAGACAATGCAGAATGTATTAGCTCCTGTTTGATGCTTTTTAGGTTAATGGTGTTTTTAGACAGATGAACATGCCATTTTGAAAGCCCTGTATTGCAGCAAGGGTGTCAGATTTATTAAGCTTGCTTTTCAAAGCCGAGATAATCTGAACAATGAAGTGTTTGAAGTAAACAGTTTTAGATCATATTGAAAATTCTGATTATCAATTCAGTTCAATTTAGTGTTTTGGCAAAAGTCTCAATTTGGTGTCTATATAAAGCACACTTCATTCAAACATAAATATTCTTTCATCATTTATTCATATGTCAGTGTTTTTTGTCCAAACAGTGAAAGTCAGTGGGGTCCAGTATTGTTTGGAGCCCAGTGACTTTCAAAATATCTTTACTTTTGTTTTTGATAGAGACAATATTATCACCTTCTCAAAAACAAAACCTCTTTTTTTTTTTTAACCCTAAGCAGTCTTCTAGCTTGTATTTGAATCTTTTTCTCCCCCATGTTTCCTTTTTTAATGCTAACGCATATCTCTGTATCTGTTAAACACACAGATATTATGACAGTGAAAGAATTTGTCCATTCCAGTCAGTTGCATCTCAAAATACCAGTCTGTTGTGCTTGCCAATTGTCAGCGTAATTTAGCTTTTAGTTCATCCTAGTTTGGTACCGTGTATTTGGAAGCCAACTGCATGTTCATGCTCATCATTTTAATTCTACATAGTCTTTTGAGATGTAGCATCTGGCATGTTGCAAGCCGAATCGGCACCTCCCCAAGCAGTAATTGACATGTTACAGTGCCATTTACAAAAATACATTAGTGTTATTTTTGTGCCAATTTTATGATTGCCACAAAAATGTATCTGTATTTGTATATTCTCTCTTTCTTTCTCTCTAATAATAACAGAAATGTGGTAAATTTGTGAACATTCTTTTAGTATTCTGAGCTTTAAATCTAAGCACCTCCATTCAGTGTTAATGGAAAAGTACAAATTAAGATGACAGGTAAAGTTTGTCAAGACAAACCTAGATTTTGGCTTGCTGCCCTAGTGAAAAATAAATATACTTAAATGCATCTGAAATACATTTATTTCATGCTAAGTATACTAAACATACATTTTCACATGTATGTACTTAATAAAAAAAATAAGAAATGTAGAAAGTTACAGAGAATATCAGAGCGTCTAAATAGAAAATTAAAGGGAGGCATACAAATTCTGACAACCCAAACTTTACTGCACATTTTTTAATTTTGCACACACCACACACACACACACACACACACATACATAGGGGTTTACACATTGCGTTCTTCAAATGCAGTACACTGAGTGTGGGTTAACCACTGGATGTTGCACTCAAGGCCGTGCTGTAGTCTTTATCCAGAATCTCCCTATGGCACTGCTGCCAAACTCTCTAGCTTGTTGAGAAGCAGTCTTGTTGAGCAGCAGTCCATATCTGTGTACCATTGCGTTTGTAGAGCAGAGTGCAAAGAAATTAAGAAAGTAAATTATGCAAACATTTTGTTGACATCTTAATTAAATATACTATACACAGGCTTTTAGAGATCATTCAAAATACCCATGCTTACTTCCTCCTCCATATCTTGTGTGCATTGCCAGGCAGGATTTCATTTAGATTTCTGTCTTATCATCATGAGACTTTCCACCTAAAAACATGTGCCCTTTCCTAATTACTTTCCCTCTCCTCTGGGTTCCAGCCTTAACCAGTTTCACTTCCATTGCTTCCCAGTGTGCTTTGAGCTGGCTTTAATGAATTTTTTAGTGCCCTTTGTTCTCATTAAGACTTTGCAGAATCATGATTAGGACTACCTCTCTTAAAATCTCCCAGTTGGGTGTTTCTATCCACAGCAAGAAACTCAAAGCACTACCTTTTTCCCAGCACTAAATTAAAACATCACACACAGGCTGTGAACAGTCTGATTGTTTTTAAAAGCCTGAAGTCTGAGCTATTTTCAAATGGCTAATTTTTTTTCTTCAAATGCTCTTCTTGCTTTCCCTTATAATTAGAATTTTCTCTTATAAATGGAATGTTGATTTCAAGTTTTCAGTATGCTGTGATATTACCACAGCTATAACATAAAATATAAAATCATTTCTATACTTAGAATTATATAAAAACCAATACTTTTAATCATTATTAATTATAATTATATAATGTAATACAATTTTTCTGTTTGTTCAAGCATCTTAACCATCTGTTTAACTGACCAGCGGCAGGTTGAGGGAGTGTTTGGGCAAACTTCTTCGGCCTCAGTTCTGTGTAGTGGCACAGAAATGACACACTTCTGCTTTAAACAAGCTAAAAATACTTGCTCAAAATTCAGCCATTCTTGATTAATTCCTTCGGCCTTACATATTATGATTAATTATG
>NW_015557202.1:1022529-1027745 GCF_001515605.1 Sinocyclocheilus anshuiensis | reverse complement strand
GACGAGTGCTTGCGGTGTTCGGCCAATCACAATGCACTTGGTCAGCTGGCCAATCAGAGCAGACTGCGCTTGTCAAAGGAGGGGGCTTTGTTGAAAACGATGTGTTTGAGAGAGGCGGGGCATAGAGGACCTACAATAATGTACAGTATTTGAAAAATAATGTGTTTTTTGAACATTAAAGCATGTCAACATATTCTGTTATACCAAATACACAAAATAATGATCTTTAAAATAGCATCATATGACCCCTTTAAAGCTTTAGACAACATGCAAGTGTATCTGTTAAATATTTTATTTTTTGTAATTTTTGTAATGCATTTATATTTAATATTGCTTTATTGTTTTTATTACTATGCACCAAAATTCAGACATTTTAATTCACAGGGGTTATAGCCGCAGTTGTTGCCCAGTAATAATTTCAGAAACTTTAGAACCATATGCATCATTTTCATTAAAATTACTGGCCCCTAAGTTTATTGCACATTTCTATTTAGCTGGACCGGCTCCGTGGGGAACTGAACCTTTTATCAGATGGGATTTTGACAAGCAATAACACAGAGCTATTAATATTTCAATATGCAAGTATCTATTGACGCGTGAGCTTCAAGTTTGACAAGAGAAACAACTTTTATACATTTTTATTAGATGTGGGGAGGAAATCCCCCGGTGCTCAAAGACATTTCTGCAGAATGTGCTCCAGTGTACCTTCCAGCACACCCGAGAGGGCGTATTTGGGAACAGTTTTGAGGTTTATGCCAGATTTAATTTGCCCTGGAAAACCTACAATCTAATATTCATCAGTAGAATCTGATTTGTAATGTTCTGGGTTACAAATAATAGGGGATATTACTATTATTTAGCCAAGTAAATGGCTGTTTTCTTTATAAATAGCTCAACGTTTTGAGTCATCCAGGAATCGGGGGTATTTAGCACTGTAGACCTCCACATATATGACTGTTTGTCGAATATAAATGACAGTCTGTTCCACTTCAGCCATTTTTCATTCTCATATTAAGATTAAGGGCATATTGCAAGCCTCTGGCTTTTTTTCTCTCCCGTTTAAGCCCAATTATTTATACAGTGCTCTGTTTATTTAGAGATAATATAATTATTTCATCCAAGTCCACTTTATTAGTTGGATATGACAGTAATGCTTGAAGAAAGATGTAGATTGTATAATGTTGCCTGGCACAATTTTCTGAATGCTCGCTCATTTACTAGATGCTCTAGTAGGCATCATTCTAAAATTTTGTTGCATTCTATGTATTTCCCTGGTGTGCTTTCTAGGTGCTTATTTTTCCTTGAAAAGGAAAGAGTTTATTCTATATTCTCCTATTCTTCTTTTATTCATACTTTTCTTTGACATACATTTTTTATATCGCATTGTTCAGTTTCCACACATGTATACACTCGGTCCCAGAATACATTAACCTTGATCTAACTTAAGATACATAGAGAGAAATTGAGTCAGAGCTTCTATGCAGAATGCAGAGTTTGTGCATCTTTGTGTCTTTCACTGTTGTCAGTTTATCCCTTTCCATCAGTCCTTCTGTCCGATGCATACTTATTATTTGCTCACATTGCTTTGAAACCCATCTTCTCACTTTTGTCCCTCTATTTTCTTGTTTAAACTCAAACTGTATTTTCTTACTCTTTCCTCAAGTCTATAGTACTTCAGCAGATCTAATTTAGATATACAGTCATTCTTTTGTGCACTGCTTTTTTCAGTTTGCTTTTTCTTGTTCTCTTTGAGCTCCTCTAACTTCTTTTAATGCTACCCCGTGATATTTATGCCATATTATGGAAAATAATCTCTTAACACCATTTCAATGTATCCTATCCACTTACACTTTATTCACTCCTTCGTTTTAAATTATATTTTATCTAAACCAAATATTAACAAATACATAGAATGTCTATTTCTACTAAGTGCAAATAGTGACTGACAAGAGTTCAAATCCACCTCAAGTTCCTAATAAGCCAGCATTCATTTATGACTTTAATAAATAGAATCATATACACTGAATATGTAGCATCCTGTTATACAATGCCCTATAATACACTGAGGTGAAAATAGCATTTGCCACTATTTGTAATAAGTATAAATATATAAATAGCATCTAACAATATTTACACTTAGTGCAAAGAAAATACTGCTATTTTCACTTAGTGTAAATAGCATCTAAAGCTATTTGCACTTAGTGCACTTAAATAACACACAAATAGCCTCTGCCTAATATTATAACATATTTTGTATACATTTTATGTTTTATTTAAATGACCTGCTAAGTGCAAAAAGGTGGTGTTTCATGGCAATTTGATCAATAAAATGAAACCCATTTGAACAATAATGCTAAATGAAGAGAAGAAAAAAAATATTGTAAATTATCGATAATGTACATCAAAATAGCCAGTAAACACTAACATATGAGCTTTTAACGGACAATGCTGCTCATATGTTTTTCTGTAGATTTTGCTACAATGATGTGCCAGAAATGTAGGATTTGTGTGAGTGACAGATGAGTGAACATGAGACTGTGCTTTGAGTAGATTGTCTCCTTTATCTTCTGCTGTCTAGGCAGAAGAACTTTGCCCGTGGCATCGAGCAGCAGCTCCCGGATGGCATGGTGGTTGCATCTGTGCCGACTGAAGCCCAGTGTCATGAGGAGCTGTCTGACCCAGTACCTGATCCAGAGTACCTGACTGGTAAGAACCTATAAATTCCTGATCAATCACTCAGCATCTCAGTGGCTAGATGTATGTATATATATATACATACAGATCTGTATTACGAGGTTTAAAAACAGTTCAAATGGATGGATTGTGTAATCTGTTACCTTATTCATTTGAGGAGCAGTGTTATTTGGTGGTGTTGGTGCTAGCAGTGTTACATAAGCTGAGTGACAATATCTTATGATAAATATTATAACTGCTTCACTGAGGCCACCTCATGAAATAACGGGCTATAAGGCTTTATCTTGTCAGTCAATGACTCATGCATAGAGCTTGGTGTTGTGTTCTCTTGGCTCAGAGTGCTGAGTCATACTGTGTATATTTCAATAGAAGACCAAAAAGAATGAAAACTTTGTGAAAATATTAACAAAAATGAAAGAACGAGTGCATCTTTGAATAGCACAAATATGAATATTTTATATACAGGTATATGACAATTTTATCAAATATTTATTTATATTTCTATTTGAGAATTTACATAAATATGAGTAATACTGGACAAAATGCATTGTTATATCCACTCATCCTTTGATATTTAAAACTATTATTTTTAATCTCCATTTTTTGTGGTTTGCATTTTATGTATTTGGTATTGTTTTGTATTGTTTGTTTGCATAGTTTTTTTTTTTCTATCAAGAGCTATATAAACAAACTGTAATTTTGTCAATCCAAGTGTTTTGAAAACTTCCTATTAGTCTTAGAGATTATAAATGTTTGTCTTGATTAAATAAGCCTCTTAATCTTGCCCTTGACCTTATTTAAGTAATTCCTCCTCTTTGCTGCCAAATCCATAATAGTAACTCTCTTCACTTGGACTTCTTGCTTAGCATGATCACAAGAAGTCAATTCACATTTCTAATGCTAAAACAGCTTTTAGAAAACAGTTCAGGTCCTGGCTTCACTGCACAGCACATATACTTGCACATCATAATACAGTACAGCCTCTAGTACTTTATTGCTTAAATAATTGTTTTTTAAGAAGGAAATATTATTCTAAATCAAGCCAAGTATTTCAGGTCATGACGCTCCACATCCATCTTCAGTGTTTGTGTTTGTTCGCATATGCTATACATTTTCTTAAAACTTGCAAACACTTGACTGGTTCACATTATCTCCTGCCATATCATGTGGATGATGAAGAGGCAGAAAACGGAGAGGATATTAACAAAATCATTTTTCAGGAGCTTCTGGAAGCTGCTGCCTCTGTCAGGACTCATTAGCTGACCAATCTGACTCCCCTCTGGAGTTTACCGTGGTACAATATTCTGAACGGCAGTCCCTTACCCTAAATAAACATTTATGCTCCCGTTAATGAGAAAGAAAGGGAGGAGCGGGGAAATCCTGTACCTTCAAATGAGGCTTCAGAATGTGGCGTCTTTCATCATACTCGTCCCCTCTGGCTTCGGCCACCCATATCATACTGCCAAAGAATGAAGGATTATAGTCCTTAAGGTCTGATGTAAAATAAACAGCAGGAAAAGGCCAAACAGAATAGAAATCGTGTGTGCTTGTTTATGTTTTCTTTGTCCGGCAGTTATTGCCTGCTACAGCATGTTATGTAATTCGTATATCTTTGTGTTTCTTTATATGTTATATATTTTCATGTGTATCTTGTCATAAGTCCTTGAACAGATCTGGATCATTCTTCACTTTATGCATTGCTAAAAAATCTAGACTGAATTTGTACTTAAGATGCATAATCTGGAGTTGCTACTAGGGTCAATCAACTATATATATATATAAAAAAATAAAAATAATACAATTACACAACACGCTGATTTAAAATGCAAATTGCATTTATTAGCACTTGATGAGAAAAACGTACAAATTAAGACAGTAAATTCGATAATAATATAAGACAGTTTTAATTCAAAGACAGTAAAGCACTGAATAGACATGCACAGAGGTGACTTCACAAGTCAATATGTTTATTAGATTTTTTTTTATTTCTATTTATTTATTTTAATTTATTAGTAAATTATTTTTAAGTAAATTAAGATAAGGTAATTTAGTGAGGTGTATGATTGTACACACAAAATTAATAATTCTTAATACCTTACACAAATGTCCTTCTCATGTAAATTTGTCTTGTTTTAAGGATGTTTAGGTATGTTACGTCGGAAAAATGACAATTTTTTATTTTTAGTTGAGCAGTGTAAGCAGCATGACTAAATGTGTTTTTTTTATTGTTTTATTTTATTTTATTATTATTATTATTATTATATATTTTTTTTTTATGTAGAAAATGAACACTTCACACAATTGCCAGCCCCAGTTGTTGAACGGTGCTAAATTTAGAGAAGGAAAAGTTGATATTTATGTAATGTGGTGTTTTGGGTGTGTTTCTTGTTCATGGTTTCATGTCTTTTATTTTGGAGTTTAATCATGGTCCCTGTTTGTGTCATGCTTCCCTTGCCCTCATGTATCTCTGCCTTGTGTATGTGTCATGTTCTGATTGGTTGTTTTAGTCATGTGTCTTGTTT
>NW_015557202.1:1022007-1022380 GCF_001515605.1 Sinocyclocheilus anshuiensis | reverse complement strand
AACTCACTGTCTGCCCTGTCAAGGCCATGGAGGCCGTTCATGAACTCACTGTCTGTCCTGTCACGGCCATGGAGGCCGTTCATGAACTCACTTTCTGTCCTGTCATGGCCACCGAGACCATTCATGAACTCACTGTCTACCCTGTTATGACTAAGAAGGCCGTCCATGAATTCATTGCCTGTCCTGTTACGGTCATGGAGGCCGTTCATGAACTCATAATCTGCCCTGTCACGGCCGTGGAGGCCATTCAAGAACTCTCTGCTTATTCGGTCACAGGCAAGTGGTCTGTCCATGTCTCTGCTCCGCCATGGCTTCCTGCTCTGCCGTCATCACCCGGCCGCCCTGCTCTGCCTGCTCCGCCATGGCTGCCCGA
>NW_015557202.1:1021449-1021598 GCF_001515605.1 Sinocyclocheilus anshuiensis | reverse complement strand
CGCTCTGCCCGCTCTGCCTGCTCCGCCATGGCTGCCCGCTCTGCCTGCTCCGCCATGGCTGCCCGCTCTGCCATGGCTGCCTGCTCTGCCTGCTCTGCCATGGCTGCCTGCTCTGCCTGCTCCGCCATGGCTGCCCGCTCTGCCTGCTC
>NW_015557202.1:1003267-1020640 GCF_001515605.1 Sinocyclocheilus anshuiensis | reverse complement strand
AGTCAAGTCAAGTCTGTTCATGTCAAGTCAAGTCATGGATTATTGTTTGGATGTTTGGATCACACTGTAAATAAACTGCACTTGGGCTCTTCACTACGCTCGCCTTCAGTGGACTGAATCGTTACAATTTATTACATTTTACAGCAATTTTATTATGGCTAACTTGATTCCCTAACCACCATTCAACTCCAATTTGTAATCCAGTCTAAAGGTCACAAGTGTATGAAATGGTCTGGTGTGGGTCTGTAATATTGCTTGAGCTTCCGGGGAGTGCAGGTGCATTCTCTCAATGAAACAATGGTTGACATATAATGGTCATGGCATCAGGTGAGACTTATGAGAGGTCATATTGGATACTTGCGGCAAGATTAAAATGGGTAATCTAGAAGAGTCATCCTCTGTCAGTCATGCTTGAGGCCTTGGCTGTGAAGACAGAGGTTATTTATCTATTGCAGTGTGACGTGCTGCAGTCCTGGGAGGGAGGCATATGAGGCAGGTGGTTCAGTGCGGAGCTCTCCAATCGGAGCTCTTGATTCAAGTCAAGCTATTTTTGTGTTATGGAATATTATTTTGGAGGCTGTTACAGTCAATTTAAATGTATAGCAAAAGGGAATTAAACAGAAAAATTAAAATAAGACATAATATCATAATGTCGTTTCAAACCTGTGACTTTCTTTCTTCTGGAAAACACAAAAGAAAATATTTTGAAAAATGTTTGAAGAACGTCATACAGGTTTTAAATGGGTGAATAAACGATGATAGAATTTTAATTTTTGGGTGAATTATCCCTTTCAGTTGTAATGTACTAATGACAGTTGTCTTGAACATACAAATGAATGTTTCTGATTGGCTGATGCACAACACCAAATGTTTGGGGTCAGTAAGATTTGTTATTTGCAAAAAAAAAAAAGACCTAACCTTAAAACCCTTAGTTCCTCTTTTCCTTTGTTCAGTTTCCCCGCCACTCTTTAGTTGTCATTGTTACAGATATGATTAGTTATTTCAGTTCAGCTGTGTATCATTAATTATCCTTGCTGTATTAGTACTTAAGTTCCTGTGTTTTCAGTGTTCAGTGTCTGGTCTCATCTGTGTAAGTTGTGTTTCCTTTGATTCCTTCAGTTCATTTACCTTGTGATTATTATTATACTGTGTTCATACCTTATCTTTCTCATTGTGCATTCATGCATTCATTTATGCATTTATTCATTCATGCATTCATTCATTCATTCAAACGACATTCATTCAGAAGTGACAGTAAAGCCATTTATAATGTTTCAAAAGATTTCGATTTCAAATAAATGCTATTGATTTGAACTTACAATTCATCAAATAATCCATATTTAAAGGATCATGTGACACTGAAGCCTGGAGTAATGGCTCCTAAAAATTCAGCTTTGCCATCACAGGACTAAATGACATTTTAAAATATATTAAACAGAAAACAGTTGTTTTAAATTTTTACTGTTTTTATTTTTGATCAAACAAATGGTGAGCATAATAGAGTTCTTTCAAAAACATAAAAACATGTTATCGATCCCAAACTTTTCAACCATAGTCAATGTGATTTGCGGGAAATGACAGGAATTCATGTTTCCTTGTTTCGTTTGGATTTTATTGTCCATTTAAGTCACAGTCAAGTTTTAAATAAAGTGTTTCGTTCTTGTTGCTCGTTGTAACCTTGTTGCAAAATTCTTTGTGGCAGCATTTAAGAAGTGGGATAAAAAAATGCTTAAGCTCCTGTTTTAAGATAAGCTTTTGTTTCTCGCCCATGCCCTTAATACATCATCGCTGTGATTTTCCCTGGACTGTCTCGAGCCGTCAGTTCTGAAACTCACCTGAGGTTAAATTAGTTACTAGCTCAGGTAATTGGGTACGGTACAGGCAAGTGGCACATACCCGAGCGGTCGTTGAAGTTGTCAGGCCTCTGCCACCCTCCCTTGCTGATTTGGGCAAGTTGGTGCGACGGTCAGTGTATTTGTCACTATGTCAGCACTCCTGGAGCCGTTCCTCCCAACCCTCTCAGGGCAACACATTCATCTTTCTATTCATCTCTGGGTTGGAAGTCATTCATCATAGAACCAGAGGACTCCATCAATTATTCCAATGGGAAAGGAAGAAGGCCGAGAAGCTTTGAAAGGCAAATACATCTTGATTTAATTGGAATGCAGGTAGAAAGCACATTGGCACTAAGCAGATTTCCTGCTGGAAGAAAGAAAGGAGGGAAATCATCTCTGCCTCCTGATGCAAATGGTGACTCACATTCATGGCCACAGATGGAGATTCTTTGAGGGTGGGGATGTCCGGGTTAAGCAACACTTGTCTTTGTGACAGAATTCGCCTGGGGTTTCTTTCAAAGACATACGCACGCCAGCACGGTTTCATGGCAATCGGAATAAAAATACTAGAAGAAATTACTTCAAAACACACATTACATGATGCAAAAACACCACGGGTGGTGAGCAGAGGATGAATAGATGCCATTGATCATCAAACACAAAGGAGGCTGCAAAGAGAGTTGAGTGAAATGGCTGACACATGGATTTCTCACCGTTTCTTAAGAATTAGCTGTGCTTGGGCAATCTCCCGAATGCAGCTCTTGAAGACAGCACAGAAGTGACAAGGTCCAGATTTAATCGGATGGATCCAGTCAAGTTAGGCCTTTGTGGATGCTCTGCAGTGGGAGTTCCTGTAATCCAAAAAAATGGCCTGGCAGGAGCGATGAGCTGGAGATTTCCTGTTTCATGTTTGGATCTTCTTTCATCACTGCTCATGTGTGCAAATACCACCTTGCAGTTTCAGTCTAGGTTTCCTAGTTGCTACACGGGAAGAAGTGGAACCGCTGAGTATCTACTGTGCTTTTAGTGCTTGACAGTGTGTTATTTCTGCTTGAGTTCTATCATGGACAGTTTTGCTGTCTAGCAGAAGGTGTTGTGAGTTGATAGGTGACCTTGCTGTGAATTTTAAAACTTTGTCTGTGTCTTCTGTGATTTATTACTTTGTGTGCTTGTTATTTGTTATCTGTTATCTCTCATCTCTAGTATATCTGTAGTGTTTTACAAGGATGTGCACAATTAAGAATTGAAGATTTGGCTTCCTTTCTATTCATGAGTTGGAATTCGAATTGGAATGTCAAGACGAAGAGGAATATATTGAAAAATAAATAATTCAATGTGCTGCTGCTTGCTGTTTCTTTGTAATTTATTGTGATATTTACAAGCAATTTCTGAGTGAAAATCATTTCTACACCATTTTTTCAGTGTATATTATAAAGTACATATGTTAAGTATATGTGATGTATTAAATATGTTTATATATCTATACTGTGTAAATGAATTTCCAAATTTATAAAACAGTCTGTCTGTCTGTCAAAAAACTTTGTTTTTCTAGTTTAAAAATAAACAATTATTAACTTAGTTTAATTTTGCTTCCTTGCATTAAGATTTAAATTTAAAGTTCTGCATTCTGTTTACTATTCAAATCCAGGTATTGAACTATGATTTAATATGCATGAACAGTTCAATTCTGAATGCCACACTTGTATGTAAGGGTCCAGAAAACCAAGACAGAGGGAGGAAGAAAAAAAACTCCCTGAGGGAGTCTTTGACCAGACCACATATGTATTTTGAGCAGGAAGCAATCTTTAATAAATAACGATTCAGACTTGCATCTCTTGTAAATGAGATGCAAGCTTACATCAAACAAATTAGCATGTTGACCCAGGAGTTTATTCATTTGCTTAATTGCAATACAGTCTGTGATTTTTTTCCAATAAACCACAGTACAAAATACCTCCCTATAAAAATAAATAAACAATAAAAATAAAACTCTAATGACTTTCCACTTGAGTATTTGTTTGTTGTAGTCTCAGAATACAGAACATGGTTCATGTTTATGCTTATGACAGGTGCTCCTTTAGGATGTTTTCTTCACATTGGGAACTTCACGTGCTATCTATACTTTATTAGACCTGTCAGTAATTGGAATTGGAAGAGGAAGTCGCACCTCCAGGGGATCATTTCCAGTCAGTTCCCAAGCCAGCCTGTGGCATCAGCAAAGCAATCTTTTTATACAGTAACTTAGCCGCTCAATAGTCTTATAGTACCATCATGAATTGTGTTTTTGTTTTATTAACATGTATGTCATCTCTGTGTTTGTATTATAAAGTTGATGTTATTTTCCCGGTACTTCCTCCCAGGTAAACATTGAGACCCGTTTCAGTACTTAATCTCTACCTTACATTTCTAAACGTCATTGTTAAACTTTATAGTACATAAAATATCTGTAAAATATTGAGAGGTTTGGACCACTCGTAAGTCCATTTTGTGCAATCATTTGTTTTCTCAGTTTATTGGAAACATAGGACATAGGACATAAAATAAGTTGCATTAATGCATTTTAATTATTATTACAAAGCCATTGTACACTACACTCAAGAATAAGGTGTTAAAAGCTTGCCCTCAACTTTATCTCTAGTTGAGCACTACCTTTTAACATCTCAACAAGATAACATGCAATTTTCCATCTGTGAAAAATTTCCACACTATTTTCTTGTAGGGGGAGACAAATGCCTTTTGTTAAAGAGTTTTGGCCTAATAGTCCTGCATGTTGGATGTTTAATTCTCTGTTTTCGAGTAGATGTGTCACAGAGCCTATGGATGATTTGTGAAGTTCATGTTTAATTGATATGTGATCTCAGAATACATCACATTTCCTTTTCATCTTTGTTTATTTATAGTTTATGCTTCTCAGAGTCAGTATGTTGTACTTTTGCTGTTTGTTTAGTCTGCTGCATCTGTCGCTTATTAATATACAAATGTGGAATTTCTGTCTACCGTAACGCTGCACTTGTCGAATGCCAAGAAAATTATACCCTCCTCTAATTGTTCAGTTCAATTCAGAATGAATCGGAGGGTAAAAATAGCTTTGCCTGTTCTGCTATAATTTAAAAAGTGTTCACATTTTGACTTGTTCTTTACCTTACAGTTTACCCCAGAACAGTTGCTAAGGCAATGTGACATTTTTCTCCCTTGTATTACACCAGCTTGTGTTACAAACCGAGTTGAGCAGTTCACGAATGTCACTGATATTTATGCTATAATTGTGCAAACTGGAATCCAGTTGTGCGTGAATGTTCTACGGAATGTAGAAGCTTAAACCTTTCTACTGCTAATTGCATCTCCTAATTAATAAATAATCTTTTTGTAATTTTTGTGGATGGAATTAAGAGTATGCAGACATGTTATATTCATTTCAACCATCATCTAAACAACTTCTGTTGTTTTACTATATTTACTTATATACTTTTTTTGACAACAGTGTGGAATAAATTCATAATTTCAATTAAAAACAGAACTTGATGTGGCATACACGGAGAGAAAGAAAAAGG
Source organism: Sinocyclocheilus anshuiensis (assembly GCF_001515605.1). Taxonomy (NCBI): domain Eukaryota; kingdom Metazoa; phylum Chordata; class Actinopteri; order Cypriniformes; family Cyprinidae; genus Sinocyclocheilus; species Sinocyclocheilus anshuiensis. The sequence continues at coordinate 1,015,254 of NW_015557202.1, read as the reverse complement.
GAGCCCCATTAAAATTCAATTTTGGGTGCAGTCCTCAATGGTAATCACATTTGGGGTTTAATTTATTCTTTGACACTGATTAATTGCATAGAATTGCTGGAGCCATTTCCTGATGTAAATGTCAATTAATTAGCCAACAACATTAGATGTGATAATTAATACAGTGGGTGCCACAGCATGGGCCCTGGATCCTTCACGGGTGGCCCTTCAGATGCCTTTGGTCGATGCAAACACCCCAATTTTGACATCTACGGGGATCTGGAAGTTCTAGGGCGATGAGTTGAATGAAAGAAACTTATGTGCATAAGTTCACGTCTAGTTAAGGATACGGACAGCTGTGGTGGTGTCAACATATTCCGTTCTCCCTGTGGTCTTGCTGGTTTGGAGAACCCTTGTTGATCACTGACATCAGTCTGAGTGGCAGTGATTCATTCTGGAGCACAAAGTCCCTCTCCCAAAGTCCCTCTCAATTAGAATGGCAGCATATGGCCCAGTGACCAGTAAAGCACAGAGGCAGCTATCTGCTCTGATGTCTGGAGATTCTGACAGAGACGTCCCTCAGTGTGGCTGAGAGGGAAAGTGTGTCACCTTGATCGGTTAAGAAGAGTCCGCTCCTCCTCGAGCATCTATATTAGGAACAGATAGATCCTCTTGACGGATAGTGTCCTGTTGGCCAAATTGTTTACTGTGTTAATTTGTTAGCATGACTTTTTGACTCAATTATAGGATGCACTCAGAAGTATGTCTTTCATGTATGCTAATTTGAAGGGCGGTAAATGTCAGTCAGACACAATATGACTCTGAAATGTCACTAAGGAGCTTTACTAACCAGAAACATTAGAATATACTTGTGTTTTCACATATTTACACCTCGCAGTGTCATTGACAGCACATAAGAACACAGCCTGCAAACTGTCATTTCATTTTACATGTGTGCTTGTGCTGCTGAAAATGTGATATATTGGTGTCTTTTTAATTTGAAAGAAAGTTCTGTCAGTTTCTCAGATGACTGGTTTAATGAGTTGCCTTACTTGAATGATGAATATGATTCAAAGGTGTTAAAGGTAAAGTATCGAAGTTCAGTTTAAAATACTGTGTCCTATCCAGCATGATGTGCAAAGACAACTAAGCAATTAACTGGTTTTTATATTAAATTTAGCGAAAATTGCACTGTAAACTGTTGCCAGAATTTGACACAACAGTGTTTATTGTAATATATAATTGCTTTCAATTTGCTTAAAGGAAATATTATTTTTTATGGATTAGCTGTAATAGTGTAGTGCACAGATTATTATTTTTTATTTTTTTTGCTAAATGTTTAGGTTTTAAATTAATAAAATTAAGTTTAAATTATTTCAAGTTATATTGGTTGATTGAAACCGTTGTTGATTTTTGTATGCCATGTTTTGGGATGTGTGTATATCTGGCTGTCAACCCATTTTAAAAATTCACTTGACATAACAGCCATGTCAGCATTGTACTCCAACACTCCACTCCCACTATTGTGTACAATATTATATTGTTTTTATTATAATGTACAGTTTTGACACTTGTAGTGCAGATTAGATTAAAAAAAAAATATTTCACAGCATTAAACACTAAAAAAATGACTGCTTTCACCTGATCTTACCCTTAAAAATACTTTACATGTAACTTAATGTATAAGGTTGTTTCACTTCTGTTTTCAGTTAATTAACACCATAACAATTTAATTTTGATGTTACCACATGAAACTTTCTAAAGTGATTTTTTAGCCCCTTTTTTCTCATCAGTGTGCTGAGTTTGAGTCGACTTCACAGCTTCACCATTAGCCCTCTATTAGATAAGCCTGTTGTGATTTGAGGTACATCCCAATGTTCAATCAGTTCCGCTGTAGTCACCCGTTCCTTTGCTCATCCAAGAGTGAATTCAGGGTGCAGCTGATAATGGGGTTTCATGAGCCATACCATGTCTACTACCAGTGGTTGTCACTGTGAATCTCCCAGTGAGAGGATTTTAAACAGGGAGATTTGCCCACACCTTCATGAGTTATGGGCTGTCACCCCACTGTTCAGGGCATAGAGTGCGTGCCATTTCATATTAAGATTCTCTCTTGTCTTGTCACTTTGATATATGTCTGACAGTGTGTACATTTATGTGTGTACATTTGTTCAGACCTTGTAAACTGATGCATAAGGGTGTGTGTTTATTTAAAGAGCAGGTCATATGGGTTTTTGAAAAATATCTCTTTTGCAGTTTATAACGTAGCTATCCTTAAATGAAAACATTCTGCAAAGTTATTAATCAAAATATAAATAATAAATAAAGATATTGTCTCTCAAAAGAGAGAGTCGATTCTGAATCGCCTTAACGAGTCGTCATATTTGCAAATCTTTTGACTGTTACTGGTATACGTCACTGGGTAACACATTTGCATAATCCCCGCGAGTCTGCCCTGCCCACAAACACTTCCGCTAGTTAGTGTGTTTACATCATGTGGAGAAGACGCTGTGTTCAAGGATACCACAGAAATGCAATTCAGACCTTTTGTTGTGTGCTCAGCATTTTACGGAGGACTTCTCTAATCTTGGCTTTTATCTTCGTCGGCTTCTAATCTTCTTTATTTGGACTAACAAGCTCTCCGATCCACAACCTGTAAGTACGATTGATACGTTATGTGCACATTTTCAATTGAGTGCTCAAAATATCAAAAAGTTTTTTGCTAATATGTGATGTATACCTAGTGCAGCTTTAGGTTTCCAAGTAAAGCACGATATTACTGTCTTACTGAAATACGTTAGTTCTGATAATTCGCTGTGAACCCACTATTTCCTTGGATTGTGTCGATTAATGTAGACCAGTGTTTCTCAACCCTGGTCCTGGGCGTCCCCCAGCACTGCACATTTTGTGTGTCTCCCTAATCAAACGCACCTGATTCAACTCATTAGCTCATTAAAGGAAACTCCAGGACCTGAAATGGGTGTGTCAGATAAGGGAGACATACAAAATGTGCAGTGTTGGGGGGCGCTCAGGACCAGGGTTGAGAAACACTGATGTAGACTGACGTTGCTCTAATAATTACTTTGTTTAATAATAAATAATGTAGTGTAGCGCACAGAGACTATAATCATTGTGAAATTGCGGTTTATTTTGCTGCACCGGCAGTTATAGGGTTAATGCGGGAGAGACGAGCGAGTGCGTCTGTGATACAGCTGTTCTGCGTTCTGATTAAAAGTTAAGACAGAGCGTCTTTTGTCTGTCGTTCTTCAAACATTACAGTAGACATATTTTTGGTTTACAATCTGTATCGTTTCATCAGTTAGTCACGTTAGCACTCGGCTAACGTATCCACTATTATTGTTTTAAGTGTTTAACGTTACAGTTTAGCAGCTAAACTTTAGCTGTGGGCACGATTCACTTGCATAAGTGTTTTTGTATTTTATGCCATTATTATAAGAACGGATTGGAGCACTATATTATTGTTTTATGCAAAGGTGCTCGCTAACTTGCTCAAGGACTCCTCTCTGTGCCAATCACAACAGGCTTGGCCAGCTGACCAATCAGAGCAGAGTAGGCTTATGGAAGGGAGGGGTTTGCTCCGAACTTGCTTGGAACGAATCGTTTCAAAATCATTGGCAAATGACTCTAATATTAAATGTATATTCTGAGAAAATTACAATGTTTTCTGGCCTTAGATGCATTTATACCTGTTGTAGAGGACTCCGACACAATATTAGGACACTCTAAAATACCATATGACCTGCTCTTTAAGGCTTGTTTTTTTTGTGTGCTCACTTTCAGATTTAAATAGTAACGTGGGCCTTGATTGTCTGCCTGCATGCCTGATCATTCCTTGCTAATGATGCCACCACCCAAAGGCATGCGGCAGAATGGCAAAGATGACTGCAGCCCCTGAACTTGTGTTTGTGATGTGATGTTCTGTCATATTAATCATTCTGTCAGACAATGAGAGCTAGGCGCCGATGGGGTAAAAAGGAGACATGGCCCTCTGAAGCAGAGAGATTTAGTAGAGTAAAAAGAAAAGAGGGACTGTGTGCTAGGCGCTTGTTATCATCTATCCAAACTCTGACGTGCACCACACTGACACTGCCGCATTCTTCAGGGGCACACGCGTGTTCTCTTTTGGATGGTTTTAAGTGGGAACTGCACAAGGTGAGGATAGTGCAAGAGCAGCGCATTTAGAAGCTTATTCATCACATTTGTGCTCCATGTCAGAAAGCCGTCTGCCCCAGAGAGCACAGGAGCATATGGATTTGGAGGTGTTATGCTTCAAATGAATTGGGCTCTTTGTTTAACTGTAATAGTGAGCCAATAAGTGTGTTTACATGTACAAAATACTAATAACTATGAAAAAAGAAGCTTGATAATTCAAATCGTTGTTACATAATGTTTAGAACTTTACTCTCACGTTTGATCAATTTAATGCATCCTTGCTGAATAAAAGTATTAATTATATATATATTTATTATTATTATTTTATCTTACCCCAAAATTTTGAATGGTAGGGTATTACACAAATACACAGTTTCCACAAAAATCGGCACAACTGTTTTAAACATTGACAATAATAAGAAATGTTCCTTGAGCATCAAATCAGCATATTGGAATGATTTCTGAATGATCACGAATTATCTTTGTCATCACAGGAATAAATTAGATTTGAATATATACAGTATTACAATAGAAAACAGTTATTTTGAGTTGTAATAATATTTCACAATATTACTGGTTTTACTGTATTTTTGGTCAAATAAATGCAGCCTTGGTGAGCATAAGAGACTTCTTTAAAAACATTAAAAATGTAAATTATTCCGAACTTTTCACTGTTTTCGGGATTTTTTAATTTTTTTAATAATTTATTATTATTATTAGTATTTTTTTTTTTGTAACAATGTAAAAGTCATTATTGTTCCTTTTTCCACTTTTGATCAATTTAATGCATCCTTGCTGGGAAAAAAATTGATATGGAATAAAAATTAAAATATTGATTAAGACATTAGGCTAGTATACATATTAGCATAATGCTAATAGATTAGTATGAGAACTTTTTTTTTTTTGAATACCATGCCTGCCTCATGAAAAAGGCAAAAACGTGTGCCAATTGGGTTTTGCTTTAACCATGTAAGTCTTTGATAAAAGAACAGTTTAAGATGTTTATATGACCTTACACATTGTCTGGTTATTGAGCGTATCAGCATGTACTTGTAAACACACTCAGTGTCTGTCTTTCTCATTAAGAGTCTGAGAATGTCCCGCTCATTAAGACAAAATGCTTTGAGCTGATGATGTAGTACTTTTGTCTCTAGCACCTGTGCTCTGTTTATAATGGGATTCCTCCTATCAACAGCTTACAGATATTATGAATTCATTATTTCTGCAAATCAATCATTGGTATGTTAGCGCTGGTCTAAAGTGATTCAGCGAAGCAAATCCATGATAATATCAAGAGGAATTAATTTTTTACAGACAGAACAGAATGGCTTTATTTTTAAAGAAGTGTCAGATCAAGTTTAGAAAGCAATATGCACTAATGCCCAACCAGCATGTTGCAGACCGGATATGCTTTGAATTTGTGCGATCAACCAGATGTGCCATATATTAAGGTGGGGTTAAATTGAAACATGGCTGTGTATTCCCTAGATGGCAAGGCATGGCTGACAGTTGCTGTAGGAGACGAGATGATTGATTACACAGCCCGCTCAACATATGGCAATATGTGAGATTTTAGCTCACAGCGTAACCGTAGGTAAAAAAAAAAAGCGATAGCTCATATGTTAAAGAGAGTTGGGATGATAAATGAAAAATGCCGCAATGGATTTCATTCACACAAATCTGCTGACCTACTCTGTGTCTTCTATTAATAATAATCCTCTATGGTAATACTTTTCTATGAAACACTGTTATCTTCTTACACAACAAATTTCATTTGTGTGATTTATTCTCAATATGTAGAAATGTATCAGAAATCCTGTATTATTATTTTAGTTTCAAGTCAATGCATTCATTTTCAGGACTCATTTTGGAATTGACAAAAAAACTGTTTTTGTGTCTCATTTCATTTTGTGTAATCCTAATACTGTGATTTTGGAGCAACAGTAGATCAGGGTGCATTTTGCAGCGATGCAGTCATGCGCTCATGAAGAGCAGAGAATGCACCCAATTGAACAAGGTTAGGATTAGCAAACACTATTCCAAAAATCATTTCATACTGGGATTGTCAGTGTATTAAGAGATCCACATTTACTCTGCATCAACTGTCAACACAGCTGTCACGAATTCGGTCCATGGACTTCCGTTTATTCACCACCAGAGGTCACCCTTTCCATTACATTGACTCTCGCACAACACAAACTGTTGCATAGCACCCCGGACTACATATCCCATCATTCTTTGCACGATTTGCACACTGCACTGATTGCACTCATTGCACACAGCTGTTTCTAATCACCTCACTCACTATATAACACCCACTCTAACCACCTTTCTCTGCTGAGTAATGTTTAGCCCGTACCCCATTCCGAGTCTCTGAGTTTTCCTTGTTTTTGCCTTGCCTTGCCTGTTTTCGCGGTTTCTGATCTTTGCCTGTTTTTCTGGATTTTTCCCTCTCGTCTCGCCCCTGTGATTCTGTCTGCCGATCGGTGACCTACGCTAGCCCTGGGACTATTCTTGTGTTTTGCCCGCCATATACCTGTTTGCCATTGTTTGACCCTGCCTGTTTACCACTTCTCTTTAATAAAGCCTGCAGATGGATCCACGCGTCTCACGTCTCGTCAGCCCCGTTATAACAGCACAAAGCAGAACCCGTTAGTTTCATTAACTTACATTTATTTTTAAAGACCCAGTGTAATCATAATTAAAGTTTGGTGGCTTATAGTCCACGTGTGTTACCTTTGAGATTATCTATATGCTAACACGCTCTTAAAAGTACAGAAAATTAAATTAATGAAGTAATATAAAATTTACAATCTTTCTCTTCCAGGAAAATGGGCAAAAAATATTGATGAATAGTTTAAATAAAACAAAATTTACTGGAGTACATTTTACAAGAAAATACTATTTCAGTTTCTCTACTTACATTTTCATGCTTAATTATGTTACTTGCTATTTCTTTGTAATTAATTGAAAATTAATTGAATTAAATTGAAATTTTCTGATCCTCTGTTTATTTTAGGTATGGTAAACTACAGTGAGGTCACCGGTTACCCATTGGTTCAGCACTGGAAGCTGCGGTCCATTATGTACCATGTAAAGCTCAATCAGTGGACCCTCTCCCAAGGTAAAACACTCTCACTTTTCTTCCGTTTACATGGATGTATGAATTGATCAAGTATTTACAACAAATATGTATCAGCAAGAGTACAGCATATACGGTGGTTAGGAAGAACATGTTTCTGGCTAGCAGTACCTTATTTGATCTGAGTGACTGGAATGAGCTCACTGAGGAGCCCACACTGTGACAGTCAGTTGTGCTGGGTGGGTAGTGAAGCAAAAACTTAATACCAACAAATATGGCTGCCTGATGTGAAGGAGGCAGTTCTCAGTTCTTTGTTGATCTCAGATGGCGAGTGTTTAAAACTGGGGGATTTAAAGGTGAAGTTTATACCTTTTTGTACTATCCCAGCTTAATATTCAGAGAAAACTATAACTAAGCCAACTGTCGGTTGATTTCTTTGTAAACGCAGCGGTGCTATCAAAACATTACTTTGTTTAATAAGCATCCTGACAGTGACATTGACTCAACCAATGGTGTGAATATGGGGACAGGGCTATCTGTTTGGGCAACTACCGTTTTTTTTTTATTTTTTTTATTCTGTTTAATGACACTAGTGGTCCAAAAATGACACACTTCATCTTCAAGGAAGACAAAAGACAACTTTTAAAGAGGTAGAACATCATGTTGTCACTTTATTTATTTTTGCCCACGCATTTGGACTGTGAGCACATTCATTTAATTTGTTTAATGAACGCTATATATTCAATGAGCAGATCTTAGATACCAAGTGCAGTTCTATAAGAAATACTTTCTATTAAAGGCCTGAATGACCTTTAAAATTAGATTTTCTTGCTCTCATATTGCTCAGACCAGTTCCCTCTCTTCTCAACCCATTACCATTAAATGATTTATTTTCCATATGACTTAAAAGTCGAGTTTTTACATTTTCAATTCTGATTTTTACCACTTTTTCCCCATGCCGTTTCTGCATCTACTCACTGGAGGTCAATTTGCAAACCCGTGCATGAAGGAAGTGGAATAATGCAAAATTTATTTTTATTTATTTATTTTTTTCCTGTTTGTGCGAGTTATAAAAACGTTGTTTTGAAATATGGTACCATTCCTCTGATCATGTACCCACATGAAATGGTTTTATTAAATTAACAATGTTTTGTTAACATGCAAACAAATTGAGTTCTGTTGTCTGACAAAAGTTTCAGAGGTCTACAGTGCTTGCAGACAAGTACTTTATATTCTAAAGTACTGCAGGGAAATGTAAATTCTGTGACTAAAAGTTTACATTTAAGTTTTATGATGAATATTCTGTTTGAAAAAAAAAGTTTTTAAAAGGTCAGACATCAGCCTACACAAAAGCAGTCAATACCTCTGTGAGGCCTTGTTGTTTATCCTTCCTTTGTTTCCCCAGATAACAGTTCACACAGAGCACTGACAAATTGTCACAAAGCAAGGCCAGACACAACAGGTAAGTGCAAAACAGGATGGTTTATTGACTGGGTAAGTGGATGACTGGATAAGTGAGTTAAAGGCAGGTGAATGTCAACACAGTGAATGGTTCCAGGGTGCTTATCTGAGTTCTGATGGAGAGGATCGTATGCCGGTTACGTTGGAGATCGTGGAGCCGTTTCCAAGGAGTCGTTGGAGGATCGTGGGAGGAACAGCAGGTAATTCGTTCTAGGAGAATTTGGCAGAGAGAGTCCAGAGTAGTTCGTAGGAGTGAACGGTAGACCGGACAGTGAGTGACTGTGCTGTGTGTGTATTTGTAGTGTGGCTTGATTGGTGACAGCAGGTGCGGGTGATCAGAACTCAGGTGACTGTGATGGGGTAATTATCCTGGATGGTGACTGAAGTGACTGTGATGAATCCCTGATACAAATCATGTTTTCGCTCTTTCTCTTCCCACATTCTTTGCTTTGTCATGTGCACTGCAGTATGTGGAACTGTATTGAAAATGGACAGTAAAGACAGTAATAAATCTTTGACAATAAAGTTTTGAATCCTTCATGCGTATTGTAGCTGCACTGAAAATCAGCATGTAATAATAAAGCTTTGTAATTCTCACAGCTCAACATCGTTAGAATTTTTCTCTTTTGTTTGATCTATAATGCAGCTTCTGCTTTTAATTGAGATGAAATTGAAGTTTTAAGTGAAATTGAATTTTAAATTTGATGCGATACTCTAAAACCTCTCACACATCTAAATAACTCCTTCCTTTACCTTTGTTCTTCAGCCTTCAGTTCAGCAATTCATTCACTGGATGGGGCCACCCTGCGCAGCGACTTTGTGTCCATTTTAAAAGAGTTTGGCAACCATTTTATCCAGGAGGCAGTGTATGGCTTTGAGGAATCCTGTACCATATGGTATCCCAACAAGCAAGTCCAACGCCAGCTGTGGTTGGAGTATCAAGACATCAGCAAAGGTAAGCTGTATAAATATATTAATTTAAAAGATTTAATTTGCTGGTTTAGATCATAATATATTGGATCTCATTCACTAAAAAGCACATAAAAGTTGCATACTATGCACAGATATATGTTTGTTTGTTTGTTTTGTAAATAGTAAGACTTATTTTACAATTGCTTATTTAATTTATAATAATAATATTAATAATAATCTGACTTGTGCAAAGGATGACTTGTGCAAAGACTTGTGCTTGTTTATGCAATAATACTACTACTAATAATAGTAGTAGTAGAAATAAAAAATTAACCCTACAATATTTATTAAATATTTTTTGACTATTATTTGAGTTGTAAGTATTATCCTAAAGATAGAACAGATGTGTTACCTTATTGATAAATTGTGTTTTCTGTATGAAGACACATTGGTTTTACCCATGGTTAGTAAATGAGGACCATTGTTTTTATGCTTTAGGATGCACCGTTTTATTTTATTTTAAGAGAATATAAACCTTTCAATTTTATGAGGAGATAAACAGAGCAAAACTATTTTACCTGTCCATAAATTATGCAAAAGCTTTGTAAACGTTGTAATATTTATACCTGGCTAAATAAATAATAATAAGGCAGCAATTTTAAAAATAAACCATTGTCTAGATATGCACATAGAAGTTTGACCCGTTGCACCCAAAGTTTGGTTTTGTCATAATATAAAGTCCATTTTGGAAAGGATGTGGACAGGAGCTGAGGAAGTAAAACTCAACACAGCCCTTGGGAGGTTGGTCACATCTGCTCAACCAATAAAAGGGGGCAAGGGCCGATGTGAGATGGCTGGCTGGCTAAAGCTGAATGCAAGCCAGCGTTGCTCCGTACTCAGAAGGCCCCTGGGCAGGCTCACCTAGTTTTTATGCTTCAGCTCCACTCAGCTGAGCCCATATATATGTGCAAGGTCAGTTAGGACGGAACTCATTTGGAAAAACAACAGAAGTGTGACGTTAACAGATAAAGAACCACCAGAGATGGGCTAGACAGTCTATAGATTGATTCAGCCAAGGATGGTTTGGGTTTCTATGCTTATGGGTAATCTATCAACAATGCGCCCTTGAGCATTCATGAAATAGCAGTGCTGTGAACATGAAAAAGTGCATTGTGATCCACACAGGCTTTTCTTCGAGAAATAGGCACCAAGGTCATCTGACAAGGCATAGAGGTCTTAGAGTGTACTCTTCTATTTGAAATGAAAACGTCTCATGTTACGCATGTAACCATGGTTCCCTGAGAATAGGGAACGAGACTCTGTGTCCTCTAGAGGGCACTATGGGGAATGCCTCTGGCATAACGGTGTATGAAGCATGAGTCTAAACATGACAATGAACTTGACATTGGCAGGCAGCAGCCTATGACATCACAACTGGTGTGGCCAAGAGTATAAAAGGGCACATGTGAAATACATCATCCACTTCTTGTCTGAAGGAGACGTATGCAGAAATGCCTGAAGCATGGCAAAGGGACGCAGCGTCTCATTCCCTATTCTCAGGGAACCATGGTTACATGCGTAACCTGAGACGTTCCTTTTCGAAAGGGAACTTGCGCTGCTTCCCCTAGAGGGCGCTATGGGGAACTTTATACCCACACCGCCATGCTGAAAGGAATGAGTGCCTTATTGGCTGAGCTAAGTCAAAGACTCAAAGGGGTCATTACCCCTGCACCAGCAATGCGATCATAGACTGGAGCTTCTCAAGAACGGAGGCCTCAGCAGGTGGAGAGGAAGCCTAACTACATTCTTATTCAGGGCAGCGTCCAAGGAGGCTCACAGAGAGCCTAACACTTAGAGCTAACTGGCCCGCGAAGCTCTGCAGAATGGAGGGCTAAATACATGAGATTAGAGGTCTGCATTCCCGACCAGATTTTTTTACAGAATAAAATGCGGTAGCGATCGGTAACTCGGTGTAATTTGAATGGGAGCAGGTGGTCTAACAGTATCGCGTTCCCGACATCAATTCAGAACAGCATATCTGTGCTTTAGCTGTGGGTGCTCTGCAGTTTGATAATCCAACACTCAGTCATTTGTGGAAGTGGCTTTTGTTGGGCTATGAAAATCTATATCTGAGGTGTCTGTGAGTACACCATGTTCTGCTAAAAGCGTTTCGTGCTAATGGCCATGTCGCAGCAGTAATAATCCTGCTGAAAAGACCAACATATGTAATCAAATTTGTCAGGTCAAACAATCACCGAGAAGAAGAGATTTTTCAATAAATTCTTCCAAAACCAAATTATGTGAAATGTGCAATACACATTCATTAAATTGTTTGTTTATTTTAGGGCTGTCAAAAATAACTTGTTTATTTCTGAGATTA
>NW_015557202.1:994095-1003176 GCF_001515605.1 Sinocyclocheilus anshuiensis | reverse complement strand
TATATATATATATATATATATATATATATATATATATATATTGTTTAATGCATTGAAAATAATTCATGCAGTTAACATAGCATCTGTATTTTCCTTTGCTGAAGGGAAAATTATTATTATTATTTTTTATAATGGGTTTAAGTGAAGATTGTGTTAAGTTTACTTAAATTAAAAGTGTAAGCCTATTAAATGTTAAAAATGATGGCACAAATTTTACTGTAATGTTGAATGAATAGATTTCTTAATTTTATCCTCAGAAACCCATACTAAATAATATCTTAATCCATACTTGCCTTCATTCAGAGTACATAGTAATTAAAAAATATTTAAAGTCCCCCTGTAGTGAAAATCAATTTTTTTATGTTGTTTATTTGTCTATGTGGTGTTTTTAATATGCTTTTAGACAAACCATGTGCCAATCCATTAATCAACACCATTGCTGAGTATTTTCTCCTTAAAAGTGTAGTTTCCCAATGGCAGTCCCAGAAATGCCGTTTGAAACAGCCCTCGGTTTGCTACGTCACAAACCAGTAACCAATCACAGCAAGGGATCGATTCCTATCCCTAGCATGCAAAATATACCAATACCAGCACAAAACCAAAAATAAATTAGAGCAAAAAACCCATGAGTCCGTGGTTTAATGTGAATTTAGAACCACTAACTTGCATTATAACCCGCAGCAACAGTGTAAAAGTAGCCCGGAGTCAGACCCACCTCTCCCACATTCGCGAATTAAGAATCACAAACGGCTGCATTCGAGTCTTCAAGGCATTTTAGGACACAACATCGTCAAGTAAGTAACTTTAACGAATGTTACAGTATTCACTGTAGTTGTCCACTAGTAAAAACATAGTTTTATCAGTCATTATCCGTGTATGCCATTGTTTTGCGTTTACTATAGTTCAGTGGATCAGGAGGTGCTGGCTGGTGTGACTGAGTGGAGGCGGTACTAATTTGCATATCCATAGATCAGCGTATAGTAAATGAGGCAAGGGTGTTAAGTTACATTCAAGCTATTTTAAGGCATGAGAAAATTATTTTCTGTTATTCAATTATTTTGTAAAGAAGAATGTCGGAGGATTTCGATATAAGCCAAGAGGAGACTGGTTTTCCTTTGCTAAAGTAAGGAAACTTTGCTTCCTTTGCTCCTGTTAACAAACGTTGGTTTTCACGAGACTCACTGGCGCATGCGCAGCACTGACCTCAGAGGTCATCCACCCGGAACTGCTTCCCTTTACAACAGTGAGTGCAAGCTACATTAAAGTGATTATTACGTTTTGAATATGGATATTTTTCTTACAAAAACGCATCGATTCGCTACAGAAGGCCATTGTTCACCCACCGGAGCCGTGTGAGACGCTTTTTTTTTTTATGGATGGGCGCTTTTTATTTAACTTATTATGGACTGAAGCATGCAACACCCGCTGAGAGCCATGAAACAGCTTGAAAGATCAAAGACAATTTTTAATATAACTCCGACTGGATTTGTCTGAAAGAAGAAAGTCATATACACCTAGGATGACTTGAGGGTAAGTAATTTATGGGCTAATTTTCATTTTTGGGTGAACTAACCCTTTAAGTGCCTTACTCAAGGCCACAATGGTGGTAGTTCAGGGATCACCCATTGTGGGATTTGTACCTAAAAATAAGGAGAAAAGAAAATGCACACTTTTATGATATTACCATTTATTTTGCAACATTTTAATCTTCATGAGACACACATTAACATCCAAACATTCTATTAAATACTTTTTACTTTTTATTTAAAAGACAAGTGACAATTAGCGGCACTTCATGTTTACGAGTGTTACACTAGCAATAAAGACCACATACTGTACATGTTCAACCCATCCATCATAACAAACTCAAAGAAGTTTTCCAACTTTACACACTGGAAGCCAGCAAAACGTAAGTGTTTTTTTTACAGTGTAAACGTGTCTCGATTAATGCCTTTTTTTGTGCTTTGGTCAGATAGAATCCTGATACAATATAACTAAGGATGACTGCTGTATTGTATAATAACAACATAACATAACATAATCAGAATCAGAATCAGAAGAGTTTTATTACCAAGTTCAGGTAGGCCAGCACCAGTCTCTCAAATGACTTCATGACCACAGATGTGAGAGCGACAGGTCTGTAGTCGTTAAGTCCAGTGATTTTGGGCTTTTTGGGGACCGGAATAATATTATATTATAAACTTTCCTAAATTGAAAATAGCTTGACCCTTATCATTGACACATCTTTAACTCAATATCATAATGTCTTCAGTGAATTATATTCAAACACCCTCCTAATCTTCATGACCTTGTTGCAAGAGCTGATTTATCTTTAGAACAAATCTACTCACTTTCTGCCTTCTATCCCTTCTGGTAATTATAGGTGTAGTCAATGCTCTCAATGTAACTTAACCTCAAAATATAATTCATTCTGTCATCCACACTCAGGTAAAGTGTTTAAGATTAAAGATCCCCGCGTTATCTCAACTGTATGTTAAAAAGTCCTTGTGGACACAATGTACTTTAAAAACACAAATCACAGAACTTTGAGGCAGTATATACAAAAATGAGAGGGAGCCTTCTGTATTCAGACACAGTCCTTTTAAAGAGATAGTTCATCCAAAAATAAAAGTTGTCATCACTTATTCACCCTCATGTTAGTTCCCAACCAGTATGAATTTCGTTTTCTTTTGGATCGCAAAAGAAGATATTTTGAGAAAAAAAATGGGGTCCAGTGTTGTTTTGAGTGTACTTCAAAGAATTTTCCACAGTAAATGATGTAAATAATAAAGTTTGTTGTGATGGATGCATGTAACAGCTTTTATGACAGCTTTTCTCTTTTAATTAGTGGTTAAAGGTAAAATAATATTTGTATGTTAATGAGTGCCTGATGAAGATACACTGTATGGAACTCAATTCTACACCACCTCAGGCTTTTCTCAATTTGCAAGCAGCCCAAAGCTTTCAAATATCAATTGAATAACTTTTGAAATGCTTATAGTTTTGTTGAAACAGGGGCATTCAAGTCATCCTTCTTCACACTGGTAGTTTTGGTATTTTAGATAAAGTCAGATAAATAATGGCCCTCCTCTCACAACTGTTTCAGTCTAATAACTCCAACACCATGGTTTCCCTTGGTTGAATCGGCCATGTTGCCTTCTTCCCAAGGACATCACCTTGCAATTCACAAGAACGTTAGCTCGTCTGACGGATGGCTTTAAATCAGTTTTCCTGCCTACCTGAAAACTCCATTATTCTTCATTTTGCTAGCCTCTGACATGGCCACGCACACTATCACAGCATTAAATGTAGAGCTGAAACCAGCATGAGCAGCTTTTTTAAAAATATTCATTGTTTTTTGAAAGACTTCCTTTTTTAATTTCATATCATTCAATGACATTTACACTTGGGTGCCATCAATTAGTGGCGATCTGTGATCATGACCCACTGAGTCCATGCAACGGACTCTGAGAATGCAGGTGAATTCAGATGCTGAGTGTTAGACAGGTGCTTGTGGACTGCTGTGAGGAGGAGAACAGATGCAGGGCAGGGTTTTAATACCCCCTGTGACTCAGCTAAAGGTCCTGCTCTTTGGGTACGTGTAATGAGCTCTCAAGAGACTCGGCTGGTAAACCATACTTGTACCCTTGCCCCAAATAGCACAAACCTTCCAAAGCTGAAGTGTGCCACCTAATCATTTTTGAATGTTTGGGGGAGAATGCCGACCACACAGCTTATGAATATTCACAGACTAAAAAAAAAAAAAAAAAAAAAAGAGAAAAATTATGTGATAGCTTGTATAAAATGAATTGCGTCTATGAGTTTTTATTATTTTATATTTTATTAATTATTTCTTAGTATGTTTTCATCTATTATTTTTATATTATTATTATTATTATTATTATCTAACTTTTGAGAGTTATATATATATATATTCTTTCCCTCTTGTGTGTGAGAAAGAGTGTTTGTGTGTAGGGTTAGCATTAATTTTGCTTTGAATTTGAAGAGACAAAACTGATTATGATTTCCACTTTTTTGAATCAGATATCGTTCTCTCTGCTGTCATAATGTGCACTCGACTGATACGAGCACTGCCTGTATACTGTATAGTGTCCGCAATAAGAGAATGGCTGAGGCTATTTCTTCATTTATCAGTGAAGGTATGCTCTGGACTGCAGCACTGCTCAAGAGCAGATTAAAAGACTCATTTAGAAACACATTAGTAAGTTTTTAAAGCGTCTTTGGTTTTGAAACTTTAAATAAAAAACAGAGCAAGGCTACAAAGCTTTAAACAGTTTACAGATCACATTGATTCCCTCAAAACTTTTATAGAATAGGTATTTCAACTTTATTTGAGTCTCCTATAAAACTCTTGTAAGATTCACTGAGATATACCTGTAAAAATGGCTTTTGAGGATCAGCAATACTAAGCCTATAAGATTAGACTTGATGATCAATACATTATTGATAGCAGGACCAACTCAACATCATAAAATCCTGAATTCAAGAGATGAAATATAGATTTTACAGACAAGCTGTGCTGAAAACTGGGCACAAAAAGACACAAGAATAGTTTTTATGACAGCCATGCTCCCGCCTCCTCTATCTCCTACACGATTCATACTGTATGCTCTTTCTTGCCTCTCTGCAACCCAAAATGTTCTCTCTCTTTCTTTCGCTCACTCTCATCCTTCTCCCATTACATGCCCTGTATGACAGCAAGGTGGGAAGATAACGGCCAAGGACGACCCACCACTGCAGTGGGCACTAGTGCCTGAGGGTGAAAGATTGAGAGAGGGGAGAAAGGGATCAGGAAATCTGGGTAAGAAAGTGATTCTTACCCACTGCCTGAGGATGTGTGCAAGGAAGAGAAACACATGTTTAGCATTGTATAATATGTGTATATACTACAGGTAAAAAGGAATAACTACCTTTTTTATGTTTTGAAAGTTTCTTACACTCACCAATGTTGTAATATTGTGTACATGTTGTGAAGTAATATTGTGAAATATATACATAATTTACAGAAACTTGTTTCACAGTTTACACAAAAATATTAAGCACCAAAATTAATAATACATTAATAACCATTAGTAATAAGAGCCATTATGATTAATTGAGCATCAATAATAATTAATAATTAGCAAATCAGCAGGGGACACGTGCCCCCTCAGATTTCTGAGCCAAGTGGATTTTGAATGCAGCTTCCAAAAGAGAAAAATAACAGAATCATATATATTTTTAATATTTAATACAATCACATGGGTGTGATGTGCGGCACATCACTAGCTGTTAAATTCAAATCTGCGTTCGCTGGCTGGCGCTGAGCCAGATACAGAAGCGTTTTTACAGCACTGAGTATTAGAACTAATCATACACGATTCTGTTGAGTTTAAGAATGCAATGGCCAATCAGTGGCGATCAGAAGGGTCATCACCGAAACACCAGAGTTTTGTTCACTGTGCGTGTCTCTGACGGAATTCTGCTCTGGTGAATTAATTCTCTCATCAGAAACAACAAAGTGCAGATGTGCGTACAATGTAAGTAAGATATGCATTTCACAGTGTAAACAGCTTCAGTAATTATAATGGGAGTTTTTGAGAGTGTTTGAACTCGTCAATTATAATGTTCTTTTATAATGTAAATGTTCTTTGCTCTCTTTCTGTACAATGAAAGTGTTATAATTAGTAGGCTAACAATGAGTAATCATATTACAAATATTTTATGGCATGACACCCATATCTCGTAGGCCTAGGATTTTATGTGCAGCTAATAGATTACAATATAATTTGCCCATCGCCCATTATACAGTAGATCAACTAATGATCTATAAAGGTGCAAAATGCATTTATTTACACATATTTGAGAATCGAGATATCCCCACCCCATTCACTCGTGCCCCCTCAAAAATAATATGTGCATGGTGCCCCTGACAGAGAGGGTAAGAAAGAGACGGCGAGCTGATTAAAAGATTGAAAGAGTGTAGAGCTGCTCTCTTGGCCTGAGCTGCCATAGAAGAGCTCCATGGAGCTGCATGTCTGCAGGGCAGGAGCTCAGTGCCTGCAGTGATGCAGGAGCTTGATGAATGAGCTCTTGGTGCTCTGCTGTAAATCAATTAAAATCAAAGGGAAGCAGATGTCTTCACTCACTGAATATCTTCATTGGGGGTTACACATTGGACTACAGAATATTACATTTAAAAATAAAAAAAATAATAAAACATGCAGCTGGGTTTACTAGCGCTCTCAGATTTTTGGCTTATCATACAAAACTGTAAGGCCGCAGGGCTTGCAAAATGTAAAAATTCCTGGTAGCCCTTCGGGCAGTCATTCTTCAGATTGTGGTTGCCCAAAATGACTTTAACTAACCTGAATTTAAAAAATGCTGACAAATCAGCATGATCAAAAATTTCAGTGATTGTATTTGTTCTTCAAATAACAAGTCAAGACAGTAGGTGTGCAACGGATCACAAAACTCACTGCTCAGATCATATTAAGGATTTTGAGTGACAGATCGGATCATTTGAGCAAAAAAAAAAAAATGGTTCTTTATATTTTAAATAATACATTATTTAAAGAATGCTTTACTTCAAGACCACAGCAAAAAATAGTAGCATATAGGATGGTAACAAAATGCTGCACATTTCTTTGTGAAATTGAAATCTGTCAAATAATAAACCTAACTTGAAATTTTAAAACAAATCCCAAATCAAATAAATATATAATACAAATAAAATAAATCTCTTCATATCATATCATACTTTGCCTGTGCTCTTTCCATTTAAAATCAGAGGCAACCACTGCATTTTAATTACAATCCAAACAAAGATGCTAAATACGCTATACATTGTTTAGATTGTAATTATATATAATTTCGGAATTTGAAGCAAAAACAGAATTGACTGACTTTAGCTTTGTGAAACTATACTACATATACTGTACATAAAACATATCTGAAGGAAACAAAAACAGCAGATGGGCTGAATGAGATGCAAATGTCTCTCTCTGCCAGCAGGTGGCGCTTATGGAACAGCAGGTATTCATAGGCTGCTGCCCCTTTAAGACCGAATGCATGATCCAATATAATGATGCACATGAGATTTCTTTCTCCACTGTTTACATTTACTTAAGACATAACCAACTGCCTTTTACGAAAATATTTGTCGAGATAGTTATTTTGGGATAATTTTATGTGTATGTGTCCATTCAGACGCAAGGGTACGCGAAAGAACACATTTCTGTGTACATCATGCCAAAATCCATTTTTGTGTAAATGAAAATGAGTGGTGATTCAAGAAAATGATTTACATAGAAATGTGTTCTGCTCGTGTTTCATGAATAAACATCAATTTTTCAGTGTCAAAAAAAAAAAGATACTAGTCATGTCCTGTGTATTAGGTAAGTGTGTGTAGCATCTGCTTAAAATCATGGATGATCATTGGGGTTTTATGTCTTAGAGACCCCTTTTAGCCTTTTGACATTTGCATATAAATTACAGACATGGCCCCACATTCTACATTTATATGGGTGCTAAATTGCTAATGGTTCCCCCCACTATCAAGGAGATGCTAAACAGTTTCACCACTCTTGTCTCCCCATCAAACTTCAAACACATTCCAAAGAGACGTAAATGACCCCCCGTGCCAGGCACCAATGGCCTGGCTGACCAGCAAACAACCCCCATGCTCACCATACACATAATACACACACATAAAGACTTTTTCTTTATTTAATCAGTTACAGATGTATCTGGTATATGCATGTGTTGTTTGTATGTTTCCATATTATATTAGCCTAGTTACCACTCGTTACATCTTGGAAGTAAATCCAAGATGGCGGCGCGGTCGGACGCAGCGGCTACTCCGGGTCCCAAAAACGGTGTTTTTATGTCTGTTAGTCTCGTTTCCTCGTCTTCAAACAGTCTCATCTTATCGCAAAATCAACAGATAAACACTCGGAAACACATCTATGATCGACAGAGCCTTCTGGAAATCGGCAGTGAGTACAAACAACAGCTTTCGCCGGTGACTACTGAGAAGCTACGAGGCCTCTGTCTGCTGCTGAAGCCGAACCCCGGGACCGCGGCCTCGCCTACTGACGCTACCCGCACAAAACGGCGACACCGGCGATGTGAGAGGGGACAGAAGCGCAGCAAGCGTGGAGGCACACGAGCTAGGCTAAGGGCTAACCCCACTAGACCAGCGATTCCATCACTCATGCTCTCAAACGTTCGCTCTCTGGAAAATAAACTGGACTTAATTCAACTCAGTCGGTCTACACAGCATGAGACAAGGGATTGTTGTGTGTTTGTCTTCACTGAAACATGGCTAAACGACAATATCCTGGACTGCGCTATTCAGCTGCACGGACTCAGCTGCTACCGAGCGGACAGAGATACAGCACTGTCTGGTAAGACTCGCGGGGGTGGCTTGTGTGTGTACGTCAACAAAGAGTGGTGTAACAATGCTGTGGTAGTGACAAAACACTGTTCATCGCTGGTGGAGTTTATGTTTGTGAAGTGTCGACCGTTCTATCTGCCGCGGGAGTTCACGGCCATTGTTATTGTCGCAGTTTACATCCCCCCGTGTGCAAACGCTAAGGACGCGCTTCGCGAGCTGTACATCGCCATCAGCGATCACAGACACATTTTAACTTTTGCGATTGACGTTTTGGAAGCCAGACATAATCGTTGGAATTGCATGTAGTTACACTGCTGATAATAAGGTTCTTCAGGAAAAAATGCACATCGCATAAACATAACAGTGGTAACAGCCTAATTGGAAGCCAGACATCATCGATGGAATTGCACCTGTTACTGCTGGCAATGAGCTTCTTCAGGAAAAAAAGTGTACATCACTGTAGCAACTCATAATTTAAAAACTGCACATAATGTAAAAACTGCACATAATGTAATGAGTATTACATTATTATTGCAATAAAATGTTCATAATGTAACATTTTCTCAAAACGTAATAAAATCTTGAGCTCATAATGTAATAACAATTATTACATTATGATACATTTATTACATTATAAACTCACCAAAAATATTGTCAAATTTCATAATTGTAATAGGCTTTTT
>NW_015557202.1:982949-992777 GCF_001515605.1 Sinocyclocheilus anshuiensis | reverse complement strand
TTTTACTGCTTTACTGTATAGGTTTTTACTGTTTTACTTCATTGTTGTATGCCTGTATTTATGTAACACCGTGGTCCTGTGAGGCATGACATTTCGTTCCACTGTATGTCCCCACATGCAGCAGAATGACAATAAAGCTCAACTTGACTTGTTATTTGTATTAGTTAAGCTCTAAACGCTCATATTCAGGTGTATGAATGTATCTCTGGTTTAATATCTTCTAGATGTTTCTTTCCTGGTATCAAAATGATCTGCATTTTATTCCTCAAACAATGATGTACATACACTATGTGATCGTGAAATGCATCATACTATTTGTACTATATTTTGGGTAAAACTGCACCAATCCTCCAGACCGGCCATAAACATGCAAATGGGCCATAAAGGGAGACAAAGAAAACTTCTCCCGCTCAAAAATTCACGCCTGGTATTGGCTATTCCACCCAAAAGGTGGGTGTGGATAGGAACTATCAAAAGTCATTAACTCGGACTAATCTTCGCTCAAAAACTCTTTCTTCTTGAGACGGACACTATCCAAGACTCCTCAAAACTCTCCTCTTGAGTTAGATTTTCTGGCAGTTTTTATCTTCAAGTAACTTTGTCGATTCGCTGTGGACTTTCCTATCTTCAGAAGAACCTGAGGAAAACCTCCAGCTCACTTCTAAAAGAACTGATCAAGAACCTCCGTTGTCTACCGCATCAGGACTCTTGTTCAGCAACAAAGCCAATGCGAGTAACCATTTACAACTATTTAGATGCGTGTTTAAGTTTGAGTCCCTTTTTAAGGTGATTTTTGATTCTTTATTGATTCTCATTAGGTTGGGGTTAATTGATGTTAAATACTGCCATTCTTTTGTTCTTCTCTCTCTTTCCTTGCTTTCCTTCATTCTGTATATATGTGTTTTGCTTAGTTTAGTTATATGTTAGCTATAGTTTCATTTATTAAACCCCTTATATTCACAATTGATTGTGTGCTGCTCACAATTCGGAGTCACTGAATGTTGATTCTTGCTATATGCTAAATTACTGCTAGTACTGCATAAAGTAGGACAACTATTCTTCCTTGGCCAGGAAAATTATCTTTCCTAGAACTGATAAATGATTATATTGTCTGCTCGGTGGACGGACAGATCAAATAATTGTAATATAGATTCTGCTACAGTTAATTCTAAGATCTAATCTAAATATTAATGATTAATTATAACCAGTTATAATTAATCATAAATATTTCCCTTTTGAGCTAATTTGCTACATCTGCATGCTCCTGGCACGTTGACCCTTCGGAACTTGCACAGGTGATGCATGTTCGAGCCTTGACAGTTGCTGCCCCCCAAAAACCCATAAATCCTAGCTGTGTTTGCGGATAGATTCATATATAATACTTTGGCTTCACATTTTCAGTTAAGTTATGAAGAAGCATTTTTTATGAATAGAGTAGAAGAATAGAGAAAGGACTGGAAATGATCAATGATGAGAGGAGGATGGAAAGGGATCAGTAAATGTCACTAGCTGTGGACCCATACGAGAACCACAAAGGAGGCATATTTTTCCTCAGTTCTTCAGCTCCTGAGGCTTAAAGACTCCCATTGTAAGTCCTTTTTCTGTGTGTCAGTCAACGATCAATCTTGATATTGCCCTTATCTGGGAATGAGAGCGCAAAGAGATGAACTAAAGCTAAATATAAATCTGCCCGATGACTTAATCGACCTTAGGGAGAAGCATTTCAGCCATGAGATCATCACTAGCTTCAGGCTTAAAGAATCCGAACATCTTAAATCTCCACTCATTCCAGTTTAGTGTGATATTTGTCAACTTTTTGGCCCTTTTTAAGAAAAAACTTTAATGAAAAATATGTTTTTCATCTGTAAAGACCAGTGACAGTATTATATTTGATAAGATTTAAACCACAAGTAAAGATCAGAGTAGTTCTGAATGAAGAGTTTAAAAGCCTAGAGGTCATTCCCATAAGAAAACTTTAGTAATTTTATTCCAAGTCATGGATTTATTTATTTTTTTGGACATCCACTATTTCCCCGTTGATCTTGTTAGTGCTCCTGAAGAGCGGAGAGAAGTAGACAGAGGTTTGGTGAAGGAGCATTAGTTAGAGGTTCTAACCTTTAGCCGGAGATAACTTAGATTGTCCTTCAACTGAAGAGCAAAACCACCTAGAACCCTCTGGCTCTCTCTCTAAACGTGCAAAGAACAGATTTGTCCTTGGCATTTGAATGCCTGTATTGCTGAATTTATGGTCTCCCTGTTTCTCCTCTCTCTCTCTCTCTCTCTCTCTCTCTCTCTCGTTAATGTAGATGAACAGATGAGCCACAGAACAAATTTTCAGTCTTGTTTTGATTGTTAGACCACAGATGGTATTGGGGTGGGAGAAAAAATCGATTCTCCGATGCATCGCGATTCTCTCTTCAACGATTCTGAGCATGGTTTTCCCCCGCATATGGCACGTGTGTGCGCTAGAGACAATCGCGGCGGGCTTTATTGCACAGAATATGCGCTGTGAGACACGTGCGTATTGCTTGACAGTGTGTGCTTCCACCCGCCGTTATTTCAGTATTTTACTTTAGATATGCTTTCATTTATGCTGTTTGGAATGCAGTACATATAAGATGCGCGAGATCCCAATTCGTCAGTCACGACTGACATAACGTCGAACGTGACTGACTGAAAGGGAACTCACGTACTGACAGACTTTCACGTGTGCTTTGTTTGATTTCCTGAAGTTGTTAAATGCACTTGCATCTCCGAATACATTTATATGAAATTGATGTAAACACAGTCAGTTATGTTTTCAGAACAGGACAAAACATCTGATTTATCGAAATAGAAATGTGCATTAGTGTGAATCGGTGTGAATGCAGCCTGTTAAGCTGCCATTGTCTGTGATCTCATCAGTAATAATCAAACAGCAATAATGCTGAGGAAAAAACTTTCGGATAGCTTAAAAACACTTATTTTTAAAATAAGTAATTATTTTAAAAAGTAGCCTGCTTATATAATTTAATTTAAAAAAAAAAAGTAAAATTTGCACACAAAAAAAATGGATATAAAATTGATATGAAATGTAGCCATGTGCAGTAATATTGAAAATTGCAGTAATTGAATTGAATCGTGAAACCAGTGAAGATTCACACCCCTATTTTTAAGATGGCAGTACTGACTTACAGAGATTCCAACTATAATCAAAAAGCATAGAAACTGCAACTTTGGTTAAAATGTAAAGTTGTAAAGATGTATTTGCACAGCAGAAGAATTAATTAGGAAAAAATGTAGATCAAGAATCGTTTTGGAATCGGATCGGATCGGATCGGATAGTGAAGTGCCTAAAGATTCCCACCCCTAGATGGTTTATGGGCTTCACTCCAAATCACACATTTTAAGAAATATAAATGTAAAGAGACTCCCCGAACTTTAGGATGACTGCATCACAAATTAATAATGCAAACATCACAATTCTTCAGAAATACATAGCATACATCTTGTTTTGACTGGGACTTTTTTTTTTTTTGGAGATTTTATTATATTTTATACTTATTGGGTAGGCATTTCAGCAGTTACATATCGCTTTTTTCCCCTTTTTACTACACTTTTGTTACATCACTTGGCAATTACTTTGCATTTCCTTTAGATTGTAATTGGCTACAAGTCATGTTTGGTTTTTACTTGCTCTGTGTGCATAATTTTTTAAAAGTATTTAAGACATATTTATTCATTTTTATTTATTTATTCTGGCACTTATTTTAATTAGATGTCAAATAATTTGAGCTATAATATTCATCTACACCACAATGTGGTATGGAAAAACATTCTTATTCTATATCAGATCAAAGGAGGAATAAATTAATCTTTTTATAGTTTCTAAATAGTATATTAACATTTTTCAAACAGACATGCATTATGGACTTTGAAAATGAATAGGTTGTGTGTGTGTGTGTGTGTGTGTGTGTGTGTGAGGACACAAATTTGTATAATGGCATGGGTATGACATAGGTATTACAGTGTGAAGGTGGTTTATGAGGACACTTCCTGTGTCCCCGTAAATCAAAAGGTTTAAAAACATACTAAATGGTGTTTTTTTTTGGCATCCATCATGAAGGTGAAAATCGCTGGCCTTGAGCCACTTGTCTGAGGTCCACTTACGACGTTCGCATGGTTTTTACATTCAAAAACATCAAAATCAAAATGGAGGGGAGGGGGGAGGGGGTGAATGACCAGCACTCTCTTCCACCTTCAATACCACGAGGTGAGACCCTTGAGCAAGAACCGAACCCCCAACTGCTCCCCAGGCGCCGCAGCAATATGGCTGCCTACTGCTCCGGGTGCGTGCGTGCGTGCGTGCGTGCGTGTGTGTGTGTGTGCGTGTGTGTGCGTGTGCGATCCTGTGCATGTTTATGTCGGGATGCTTGATTTGCTGTGCTAAATGAAGAGTGATGAGCAAAGTGTGCGAGGCTTTTTATCAAGGCCACTAGTACTTTGAAGTGTGTCTTATCAACACAATCCAATGCTGTGATTGGCTGACACTGATCCATAGTTCACTGGTTCAACCGTTGCACTGTGAAAATGGATTTCCATTGGCATTCCTCTGCTCCTGTAGGCAAAAAGATGCCTTAAAATGTGTGAAATAAGACAGTATTGAAAGGTAAGATTAAAGAGCCAGAGACTGAAGAAAACAAATAATTTATTTAAGCCATTGCTACTTGGCTAATTGATGAAAGACATGGCTTTGAAAAACAACTTTTTTGTTTTTTTCTTCATTTCAGAATCTTTTCCTTCAAGTCAAGGAGTTTATATCTTAGATTGTGTTTATATGGTTGTGATGAAGAAAATATGTCTACTTGTTTTACTTTTTCTGTAACAATAGGTCAACTGTGTGGAAGCACGTTTCTGGCACATAAAAAAGAAAAAGAAAAAAAACATGCTTTGGTAAATCATAGTCATGAGATAAAAACTATAATAATTCTGACATAAAATATCAATTCTGATCAAAAGTCAAATTTTGACATACAACGTAAATTCTGAACAACAACAAAAAAGTCAGTTGTGACAAAAAGGTCAAATGTACATACTGAGTTGAAATTATGACATGAAAAGTCATGAGTATGACAGTCATATATGAGATGAAAAATTTAATTATTTTAAGTCAGTTTTTTTTTTCAACTTTTTTGTCATAATTTGAATGTGATAAATTTGACTTTTTTGTCAGATTTATGACTTTTTGTCAGTTTTGACCTTTTATGTCAAAATTTCGACTTGTGTCATTTCACATTTCATCTCATAAATATTACTATGTATATCATAATTATCATTTACCAAAGCATGATCTACTGTAGCGGAAATTGGCTTTTGTCAATTCTCTGAGTACAGCTGCATTTCTGTTATGTTGAGAAAGGAGTCAAACTATAACTTTGTTTTCCTGAAGTCCCATTCACATCATGCAAGAATTATTGTTGTACAAATATTGTACTAAGAAAAGGGCAGACAAAAATAACTTTGAAGTATCTAATTTACTATCACAAATGCAGCTGCAAAGACGAGTAACATTGGCTTGATTGGTAATCAGCAGCTTTAAAGAGCAGAGACGAGCACCACTATTTGAGTTCAACAGATTTAAGAAGAACGGTCACAAAAACAATTGCATCATATGCCAAACACATGAACTGGATTGGGAAATAAGACCTGTGATTGTGAGATGACTCTTGCTGAGTTGAATAGAAGGACACCACACAGGATAGTTGTTAAATGTCACCGTAGCCTCACAGAATTTCTCAGAATTCAATCAGCAACTTTGTGACCTTGTTTTAACAAAAACTACATTGTGATCTAGAATTTATGGCAGTACTGCCATTCAGAAACCTCTTGACTCTGAGGCCGAGTCACAAAATCTCATAACCTGGCTCAAAACCTGGACCCAAATGGAAAATGTAATATGGTCTTGATAGGTCATCTTTCACATGCTTCCCAACATCTGGACTGGTTTATGTGTGGAGGAAGCCAAAAAATGCCCACAATTACCAACTGTTACACATGGTAGGGGATCTATAATGGTATGGCCAGCCAACTCAAGGGAGTCCTTTGGTCCAGTAATTGGTTTGCATGGCTGTATGGTATAATGGCAATACTCATATAAGGCCATCTGAAGGAACAATGTGCAAGCTGTAAACGGCATTCTCATTTTGTGGTCCCATATTCAAAGAAATATGTGCCCATCCAAGTTCATGAGTAGTTTAATCAATGCCAGGATGCAGTCAAACACCTTCAAGTTCAGAATATGATTTAATACAATGTAGGGTGTTTTCACAGTGCAAAAGATTTGAAATACTGTATAAAAAATTGTGTAAATTATATAGCATTATTATCATGATTAAATAGCTGATTATTTCAAGGGAGACCTTTTAAACCAGTGATAAATCGGAGATTAGGTACAAAATGCTAATAGAGGTTAAAGGGAAACTGTCGTCCAATGTTTGGAGCTGATGATCACAATTATGTCAGAAAGGTCCAGCCACCCGGCAGATCTCTGCTAATTTAATCATAATGAGCACCACTGATTCTTCTCTCCAAATTAACAAGGGGATTTATATATATGTGTCTGACTTAAACCATCTAATGGATGTCCTAATTAATACAGAGCAATAAAAACAGGACTGCAGCTGGCAGTGAGCGGTAGTTGCTGAGGAGAAAGAGAGGAAAAAAGTGGAAGAAATGAAAGATCAAGAAAGATTTTTTTTTTAGTTTTCTCTCCCTTACCTTCATTTTGTGCTTGGATGCAGCTAAATTGCCCTCTTCTGTTCATTGTCGGTACTGCAGCCTCATTTAGTGATGGGACAGTTCGATTGCGCTTCAGGTGACACGGTCCCTACATCCTATTTTTGGAACCTCTGTTAACTTAGTGGAGTCAGAATAGAACATGATTATTGTAAGTAGAACTATAATTTTTTAAGAAATTATACTTGGAATTTAAAGCAATGTGATGGAAAAATGGCATCCCATTCTACAATATAGTTGCTCTAGTCCATAATTCCCTGCAGACTACGTGCCTCCGTCCCAATAACTCCTGCATTTGCATACCTGTGAGCATTTGTGTGTGTGTGGGATGTGCATGTGTCACAGCATTGATCGGCTCCAGTCCAGCCAACACACAGCTGGTGTTAATGGACGGGCAAGAGTGGGTGTCATATTTCAGAGCGCAGGATGGTGCCAGCTGATTTCATTAGATCTAGTGATAGAGCGCTCCCATCACTTTCACTGCCAATCTCTGCTTTGACAGATAGCCATCAGCTGCAAAAAACCGGCGGGGTCTTTGATGTCACTGTGACTCAGCTGATTACCTAATTATGCGTTATGTAAAAATGCAAATTGCATGCATGCAAATCTGATATTTGAAGGCTGTGATGTGTATTTTGTTTTCTTAAAGGGATAGTTCACCGAAAATTTTAAGTTCATCATTTTTTTACCCTAATGTTGTTGCAAAACTGTATGACTTTCATATTTGGAGGAGAAAAGATGTTTAGCCGAATGTATATGCTGCTGTTTTCCATACAGTAAAAGTGGATTGTTACCAGGGGTTGTCAAGCTTAAAAAATGATAAAAAGCTAAATAATTCATAAAGCTATTTTCCAAAAAACTAAAAAAAAGTAATAATAATAATAAAAATAAAAATAGCTTTATGAGAAAGAGATTGAAATTTGTTTTTCACTAAGAATTGTTCACATTACTGATTACAACACACCAAGTTTACTGGTATTATTGTACAATATTACAAAATATTCTGAAGCATGTTAAGGGGCAATCTGAGGAGAGTTGTGATGTCAAGATTCTCCTGATTTCAGATCCAGGCGTTTCAAAAGGGTATAAAAGAATAAAGTTAGTTTTGGGTTCTGAAACTTGCAGGATGTTTTTATTGTAGAGTAACCTCTCATATGTGTAAATATCAAGAACATTTTGATTCTCCATTTCATGACCCCTTTAATAAATTTAAAAGTGTAATTTATTCCTGTGGTGGCAAAGCTACATTTTCAGCAGCCAGTCTTTAGTGTCACATTATCCTTTAGAAATCATTCTAATATGCTAATGTGGTGCTCAAAAATCATGTCATATTATTATCAATGTCGGAAACAAATATGAGGTCTGGTCTTCCTGGTCATCTTTGACTTTCTTATTATAGAAAGCAGCACAAACATTTAGCTAAGTCTCTCTTTTGGGTTTAACAGAAGAAATAAAGCCAAGAGTTTGGAACAACATGATAACATAATTATCATATTTGGGTATTCTATCCCTTTAATAGAACAGTAGTTGTATCTATAACATAAAGATACATATATATTTTTTTATTATGACCTCAAGCTCATACATTTTCAGATCTTAGCTATGCTTATCTCCTCACAGAACAATTGAACTACTTTCAGTGTTAGTTATCTTAAATGTATTTATTTACTGCATAATTTGATATTCAGAAGGCGGCATAATTCACTGATGTTAACGTTTGACATCTTTGCTGCAGTTTGTACATTTTAAATGTTCTGTGTGCCAGTCCTACATTGCTAAAATCAAAATAGTCTAGTTCTGTAGCTTCACAAAGGTACTAATGCTAGTAATAGTTTCTGTCTCTTTGTGTGCTGTTCAGAGTGTTGTCTTGTTGTGACTTGTTATTGTTTCTGACATCATGAGTGGTCTTTGTCTATTTTAAGCTCTGTTCTGTGAAAGATATTTTGCAGTGTTTAGCTGAAAGTCAGTCTGCTGGGCTTTCCTTCGAAGGGCACAAGTAAACATTAAAGTGAGTCTGAAGTCTTTTACGCTGATTGATCAGTTTGTCAAAATCCTAGTGCCGTGATTTTGTTGTCTTGTCATAAACTTTTTCTGGCAGTAAGGTGGTGATTCAAAGGGGGTTTTTCAGATAATACTGAAAATAATTGTGGGTTAAACAGGGCTATCTGTTGTCTTATAGACCTTTATATACTGTAGTTTAAATCTGTTAAGCGTTTTTTAAATGTTTGATCAAATTCATGAACATAATTATAGAGTGAAACTAGTTTATAGTGAATACATATTTATAGTTGTTAGTGGTCTACATATATGATCATACTTAGATTCAGTTTGGTTTGTGGTTGCACTTTAGAAATGAAAAACAGCTGAAATTGGAGTTGTCTTTGAGAAAAAGTTAAGTATTTTTGAAATGTAGTGTTTCAACCACTCACACTGCACTTTTTGCTCATTTTTATCTCAGTTTATATAAAGCACTAATCTAAAACAACACTTTTCCAGGGTGCCAGAAAACCTGGAAGTGTTGCCGTTGAGCATCTGTTTGTAAACAGTAATTTCATCTATGCAAGGCAGCAATTATAATAAAGCTAAATGGCTGTTTGAATTTGAATTTTAGCACAGTTTTGCAACATTTGAATAGAAGTGTTGAGGATTAATTCATGCCCTGAGTTACATAAATGACAAGCATGCTCAAGAGAACTAGACGGTCACTGGAGATACTGTAGCACAAACTGTTGATGGATATAAAATCAACTGAAGTTTACACTACCGTTCAAAAGTTTGAAGTCAGTAAGTTTGGGGGGGGGGGAATAAACTCAATGGTGTGAACATGAATTGGAATATACAGTATATATATATATATATATATATATAGTCACAATTCTGAGGGCACATCTGATATTTATAGTTTATTCGGGATCTTTCAGTGTCATTGTTCGATGGACAAAAACTCAGGAAACTGCATTGTAAATAGAATTATGAATTAATTTTTTAATGCTTTTTTAAAGATCATTATTTTGTGTATTTGGTGTAACAGAATATGTTGACATGCTTTAATGT
>NW_015557202.1:980709-982900 GCF_001515605.1 Sinocyclocheilus anshuiensis | reverse complement strand
GGTTGTAACGGTTGTAACACTCCAAAGAGAAAGGAAAACTTGAAATCGCATCATATGACCCCTTTAAGTAAATAGAATTAGAATTATGAAATCATAATGATGGGAACAGCACAACTGTATTTCTCATACACTGAAAAAATTTGTACAATTTTCACTCATTTACAATTTTCACTCAGAAAGTGCTTGTAAATTTCACAAATAATTACCATGAAGCATCAAGTAATGCTTTCAATTTAATGTCAAATTTTTAAGTACAAAATACCCGAATAATCTTTGTTTACAAATTTATTTTATTTTTTGTTTTTTTTCAGTGTACATCAAAACAGGCAAACTTACTCGTTTATGGAACCTTATTCCAAATAACAGATTTCCAGCAATGTTTCAGTCAGATTTGAAATCTTGTGGGGGTTTTGTTTTGTTTTGTTTCATTCAGGAAATGACACGCACATCTCATGCGATAGTTGGTAGGAATAGGACAATAAAAAGATGTTGGCGAGAGAACTGCTGTCATCAAATGCTCAGAGAACTACATGCGACAGCCAGTCATATCTTCTGCACCAATTGTATATCCTACACTGCACAGTATGCAGCGTGAAAATAAAGAACATACTACTCCATCTGATGCACGCGTGAGCCGAGCACCTCAGGATGAATTTCCAGCTTTCTGACACCTCTTCATACTTCAAGTATGCTGCTTGAAGGTTTGTGCTGACATTTAGCATGCCATTGCTATAACAACCAATGTAGACATGCCTGCAAAATGACTGTATTGCCATTACATGGAATTGTCTAAAGGGTAAAACCTAAGATCTTGGTTCAGTTCCCAGAATAGCAACTCCTTTGTTATAGATACAGAAAGTTTTGACTGAAAGTAAATAAAAATCTTGAGGTTTACACAGATAATAGAGCAAAGTTATCATAGAAACATGCCATTTTAAGGAGATTCATCTAAAATAGATTATACCACAAAAACAGACTTGAAAATAATTTAAATAATGGAAAAAAAATATCAGAAAATGTGCTTAGACCCTGAATTTCTGCCTGCTTGTCTACTTCACAGACAACTCTGAAAAACAAAGCAATATATTCAGTTATGTTTGTGAATATCTATGTATTTGACTTCCTAATAAGCTCTTCAAACAAAAGTCCGAGTATCATTCATACATTTGAGGTCTCTAGTCTAGCGAATTTCAGTGCTTTTTATGCCAGATAAAAATCACACCAGGGACAAAGCCATTGGAGAAACATACCATTTTCAAGGCCACAGCATTGTAAAGGATTTTCTCATTTATGGATATAACAACCAAATTGCAAACACAACAAGCTGGTTTTCAGTCTGAATGGTTATGGATTAGTGGTGGTTAGTAGTGATTATATTATGTTACAGTGATGGTGTATATCACAAAAGAGTTATTTGTGCAAGAAATTCAACTTCCAAATGTTGCATGAGATATAGTTTTGTTTTTGATTATTCAGTGACTGAAACAATTTAATAATGAAAGATTGTTCTATACTATTTTCCATAAAAAAATTATAATAAAACACTAAAAACTAAAATGAGAGATTTTAATTGCTATTAGTGAATTTAGGCATCACAAAATCATAATGTACAGTATGATGTATAATTATTTGATTTGCTGAAGATAACATATATTATTAAATGTTCTACTCTTTTTAAAGATTAAATGTTAGATGATGGTAAAAGTTAATTTAATTCTAAACATTATGTAGCAATTTTATTCTTTGTAATGATGTACTGATACAGTTGTTGTTGTTTTTGTTTTTTGTTAACTTTTTTATATAAACTTTTTATAATAACTACCTTTTTTAGCATTGACACATTGAGGTTAGTCTGAGTTTGACTGTGTTAAGGTACATTTGTTTCAGTTAAAGCATAATTTTTTCCCCTCATGCTTTTTTTGGAGATACCTATGATGTTTTGTCCTTGTAAACATCCCATATCTGACCCTCGGGAGCCTGAGAAGAACTTGGCCTTTACCATAGGAAAACTCACTATCCAAGAATATTGATCTTCCTCTGGATTCTTCAGCCTTCTTTGCTCTCTACTTTTGTCAGATAACCATTAGGGATCATTCTCTGGATAGCAATCCAAACAGTCAGCCTGGAGTAATCTGCACCAAAGGAGAAAGCACTAGAGAGATACTGTGTGTGTGTGTGTGTGTGTGTGCGT
>NW_015557202.1:979479-980571 GCF_001515605.1 Sinocyclocheilus anshuiensis | reverse complement strand
TGGTTTTTTTTTTTTTTTTTTGAGAAAGTAAAAATGCACAAAGTTTCCTGTAAGGGGTAGGGTTAGGTGTAGAGTTGGTGTAGGGCAATAGCACATACAGTTTGTACAGTATAAAATCCATTACGCCTATGGAATGTCCCCACAATTCACAAAAACAAACATACCTTGAGCAATTTCAGAAATTGATTGGTATCTGAGGAGACAAGCAGAGAGATAAATTAATATTTAGCAGTTTGTTGTTCATGCTGTGTTTTGGATGGTAAGTCCAGTCCCTTGGGGAACAGTAGTGAAGGGTCAGGACTAACATATCCAGCAGCTCCTCCAGGGGCAGCATGCATGGTGCTGTACCAGCCCTGGATATAAGGCTTTCCACTGGGCAAGAACATGCTGACCTTGCCCTGAGATGTTTTTCTTTCCTCTTCTCATACCCTGGACCTGTCCGTGCATTGATTAGATGACCTGTGTGCAATACAGTTAAGGAACGAACACCAGCATCTCATCAGGAGCTCTTCTCATTAATACCCACCTCAGAATTCTTAATGCTCTACATCTGTAATCAGGTGGTGGGGTAAAGTAGTCATTTAAGATCTGGGCTGGTAACTAATAGATTGTACGATCAAATCCCAAAAGAGGTGATCTGTAAACCATTTACTCTAGAATCCTTTAGGGGACAGTCTCTCAGATGCATTGTAAGCTGCTTTAAATAACAGTGACAGTTTAAAATGCATTCCCTAATGCCATTGCATTGAAATAAATAAATGCATACATGCATACGTACATAAATGTTATATTTTTGAGAAAACTGAGTTTAATTACAGGTGCATCTCAATAAATTAGAATGTCATGGAAAAGTTCATTTATTTCAGTAATTCAACTCAAATTGTGAACTCGTGTATTAAATAAATTCAATGCACACAGACTGAAGTAGTTTAAGTCTTTGGTTCTTTTAATTGTGATGATTTTGGCTCACATTTAACAAAAACCCACCAATTCACTATCTCAACAAATTAGAATATTTCATAAGACCAATAAAAAAACATTTTTAGTGAATTGTTGGCCTTCTGGAAAGTATGTTCATTTACTGTACATGTA
>NW_015557202.1:973333-979273 GCF_001515605.1 Sinocyclocheilus anshuiensis | reverse complement strand
TGGCAATGAATGTTTGTGGCTTACCCTCCTTGTGAAGGGTGTCAATGATTGTCTTCTGGACAACTGTCAGATCAACAGTCTTCCCCATGATTGTGTAGCCTAGTGAACCAAACTGAGAGACCATTTTGAAGGCTCAGGAAACCTTTGCAGGTGTTTTGAGTTGATTAGCTGATTGGCATGTCACCATATTCTAATTTGTTGAGATAGTGAATTGGTGGGTTTTTGTTAAATGTGAGCCAAAATCATCACAATTAAAAGAACCAAAGACTTAAACTACTTCAGTCTGTGTGCATTGAATTTATTTAATACACGAGTTTCACAATTTGAGTTGAATTACTGAAATAAATGAACATTTCCACGACATTCTAATTTATTGAGATGCACCTGTACTCTTTTACATGTATCTTGTTTTAAGTTATAGCATAACAGAAATGATTGAAGTTCATTTTTAAAACAGTGCCAGTCATAAATCAAATAAACCTAACTCAACATATATTCTCCGTTTTTTTTTTCTTTTTTAATATTTGCCCGATTCATTCCATTATGAATGAATTTGAAATTGAAATTTTGGTCCTTTAAAAAAAAAGCAAAAAACAAATTTGTTATATTTGCTTTGGCATTTATTGAATATGTGTTATACCTAGCAAAGTTAAGCATATTTAAATAAATATACCGTAATTTAAACAATTTCATTGGAAAATTATTATACCATTTTTTTCAATTATTTATTTAAAATAATAATAATAATAATAATAATAATAATAATAATAAAAGTATTATTATTATTATCTTATATAAGGATGTTTGCTTAATTCTTACTGGAAAACAACAAAGACAAAAAAATAGATTTTTTTTTTTCTTCAAGTGTACTAATTTTTCTATTTTCCTTTCCCATTTGTTGTGTTTTCTTTTTCCATGTTTTCAGCTTAATGATCATGCACAAAGTTGATGATGCATTGAAATGATACATTTAGGAAATGCGTTTGATTCATGTGAGGAACTAATGATGCTTCATTGAAACCCTAATCTAAGTTATAATCGTGTCTTTAAAGGATATGTGGGTCATTAGGACTTTGGGAAGGACTGTCATTATGAAAAACAGATCTGCATTTAGAGCCATTGAAAAGGGTGATTAGATGTATATAAATGTCCTTACAGAGCTACAGGGTGATGAATCAAGGTTGGCAAGATGAATGCATGACTTCCTAATGGCATAACGACAGTAATTGGATGCATATTGTCAGTCCTAACAATTACTGCGTCATATACAGAAGCCCATTAGAGCGAAATTGCTCGTAAGGTCACATTACAAGCAGCAACGTAGAGACAAACATTTTCGCAAACAAGTAATGCCGAGTTCACACTGCACGATTTTCAAACTCGTCGGATCGCCGTTGTTTTCACACTGCGTGACTATCTGGGGTCGCATTCAGTTGCTGCTGTGTTCACATTGCACGATGGATCGGCGACGGGGTTTCACACTGCATGACTTCACAATAGGAAGAATCGCCGACAGCTCCAGATATTTAGCATGCCAAATATTTCAGGGGCGTCGGCGACGTGTCGGCGATTCCCTCAGATCGCGTCTTTGATAATTCACACTGCGTGATTGTCACTCGCGTGAACGAGCACCGATTTGCCTCCGATTTCAGGCATTTGTCGGCGATTTCGCAAAACCTGTCGGCGAGTGAAAAATCGGGCTAAAATCGTGCAGTGTGAACTCGGCATAAGGAAGACACTTCTCCCTGTTTACACTCTCCACAAGATAATCAGTTTTCAACAAGCAGCACATGTTGCCACTCCTATCTCTCATTTTCACCTGGGATTTCCATCAGTTTACGTCTAATTACCTAAAGGAAACTGTCAGTCTCCTCTAATTATGGCTTCATTCTCCCATTCCACCACACAAGGGGTATCAAACCAAGCAGTAAATCTGATTTGCACCCATATTTCAGGAGAAACTGATCCAGGGCATTTAGCTAGTTGCATCTCTACACATTATGCCATCTGTGCTCTTATAGCTTATCCCTCCGGTGTTTCCTTTTGTAATGGATATTACACAGAACACATACAGTATTCAGTTCGATGGGCAGCATGTGAGGAAATCATGGGGAGGTAATGGACAGGAAGAGGGAAGTGTGCTAAGTCACGACGCGCCCCACTGCTCAGGAGCACATTTCTTGCTGTCGAACGAATTCAAACTGTGCCGGTCCACACCCGACTGCTGGCACACACACCACCCAGCTGCTTCTGTCAAGAGCATCAGATTAGCTTAACGATAGCAGAGAGCTAATGCTGGGAAATGAGAGACGGGCACAGAGGGACTGCAATGGTAATATTATGAGACACTCACTGCGATCATCTATTCCTTAAGTGGATGGTTTCATATTTTGTCTTTCAAAACAATTCAGGATATAGTAACTTTGTATTTTTGTGATAACATTTTTAAAGTTTGGAGCTTACGGTAGTTAAAATATGCACTTTTTGATGAAGAAAAATACAATAAAAGCAGAAATATTGTGAAATATTATTATAATATAAAATAACAGGTTTATATGTTATTATATTTAAAAATGCTATTTATTTCTCAAAGCTTAATTTTCTGAAGCCATTATTCTAGTCTTCACATGATCCTTTAGAAATCATTCAAATATGCTATTTGGTGCTCAAGAAACATTTCCTATTGTTATCGATGTTGAAAACAGTTGTGCTGCTTAGTACTTTTGTGAAAACTGTGAAACAATTATTATTGTTTTTTTATGGATTATTTGATTAATAGAAAGTTCAAAAGAGCTGCATTTATTTGAAATATAAATCTTTTGTGAACATCTTTACTGTAACTTTGGATCAGTTTTAATGCACCCTTGCTGAGTGACAGAATTAATTTCCTTCAGACCCCAAAAAAAAAGTAATAATAATACTGACCCCAAAACTTGTGTGTGTGTGTGAGTGAGTGAGTGAGTGAATATATAATTCAAGCTTGAAAATAGTTTTTTTTCTGCATTTCATAGAAATTTAATTCCCTTTTGTGGTTCCCTAAAGATATTTTCTATAATATATCTCTATTACCTTGCTGCATTCATTTCAAGTAAATCATTGATACACAATATTGAGTGTTCTGCTGCGAATTCAGACCAAGATAAGCAAACTAAACAAAATGGTGTTTTCAGCCTCCTCAAGCATAGGAGGCAGAGCAGAGAATGAATTTTGAAATAAAAGGGACAGAAGAAAGTAAGAAGAGAGAGAGAGACAAGACAGACCAGGCCAGGGAAATTCAGGCCTGGTAATGAAGATGACATCCTGAGAGCTTGGTAGTGTTGCTACATTGAGAGCAGCCATTGGAGGATAATATCCTGCTGCGTACACACATAATTTATTACTGCAATATACTCACTACTTCAAATGAGTTCCAATGGAACTCATTAGCTACTTTGATGAAGATCAGCCAAGACAATAAAGAAACAGAGATTGGAGATGAAATAAATGAAAAAGTGAATGCAAAAAGAGTAGGAAACGTGTTCGTGTGGAAGTATATCAAGCTGTTTATACTTATAATAGGGTGAATTAGATTTATTTATTTGTGTGTATGTGTCATGTACAAGCATATTTTACACTGAATGTTATAGATCTGGTGGTTGGAACATGATGCTAGAGGCTCATAATAAAGAACAGAGGCCTCATGTGTTAAACTTTTGTTGTTCTTAAAACGTGTATGTGTGGTCCAGAGTTTACAGTTTTGTTGTTGTTGTTGTTGTTGTTGTTTTTTAACTCCCATGTTCTGTTTGATAACATGCTTCAAACATCCTTCATGAAAAATTATGCGTCTCTTATGCTGGGAGTCTCAAGGTCCAGGTACTCCAGATATTAAACTCGGAAAACGGAATTAACATTTAATTTAATGTACATCACTAGGATCTATGGGCCAATACTAACAGAAAATATTTTTTTTTTTTACATGTGCTTAAGAATACATACTTTCCGACACCCAAACTGTGCATTTGGATTGCTTATGCATGAGGCTCCAGGTCTTTTACACTTCAAACTACAGTTGTTCACAGATATTTTTTCTTCTCTTCTATTTGTGTGGTGTTTTGCTTTCTTGCTATACAGATTGTTCTACAAAGTCTCCAGTCAAGAGTGTTTGGTAACTGCTCTTTAATGTTTGATCAGTGATAGTACTATATTCTTACTCAATGCCCAGAATCCATCTTTGCCATTCCTGTTGTTCTTCTTGACTAGGCCTGACACATGAACACGTGAACACATGAACACATGACTTGAAAACTGATTGTACAAAATCAAACTTTGACCATAACTTTGGTTCAACTGTATATCCTGGCTATAAATTTCCCATCAGCCTCAGCAGATTTCCTAGCAGACACACCTGAGATAGGTTGCTTGAATGGATATACCAGCATCTAAAATGTTTTCACGGACACATTTTTTAAACCACCATGCTATGTCACCATGTCATCGCTTATCTCTCCGGAAAGCACTCGTGGCGGGTGCAGTGGGTATCAGCTGCTAAGCAGAGGCATTAAACAGATTTTCCCTCTGGCTGCTTTAACTGTTTGTCATTTGACATTTTTGTACCCTACAGTTTGTTAGGGCGACACATATTAATTAGAAATTTCACCCTGGCCATAATTGATGTCGCCGATTCTTTGTACTGAAAAGCCGATCCAAATTAGCAGCTACATAAGTGGAGATGAATTGATGTTGAAAGAGGAATTGGCAGTAAAGTGCCAGTCTGAACACAGTGAAATCAAGAGAGGAGTTTGAGGAAAGCAGAGCTACTTAGTAAACATCATTCAGTCCTCTCAGGCTTGGCTTGCGATTTTTATATTCTCGCCGTTCAGTGCCAGCATGGTCAAGGACAGCCACTTACCAGAGGGCAAGGTTAGTCCGTCCTGGGTAGGAAACCAAATTTCATTCTGTGCAGGGAGAGATTTCTACCCTGCCTTTAGTCCCTCAGGAGTTCAGTCAAACTCTAATGCCTCGGCGTAAATCCTATCACGTAGCCTTCAGCTCCCATCTGCCAGCAACACATCTTTATGCTGGAGAGATGTGGATTTGAACTGTGCTCTGATAAAATAAAACCTAGAAATGGAAGTGTGATATCCATCCCACCACCTCGTGTGCCATCTGGATGAACTGTGTGTGGTTGCCAACTTAAGGAAAATAAGGGGCACTCTCCATTTCTTAATGCAACATAAGTCATTTGAGATTTCAGTAAACCATTGGTGCAGATGACAGTTACAAAAAAAAAAGCTAGACAGTCACAGTGTATGCCTGAAGCACAAGTATGTGTATAAAAAAGTAACTGCTTGACTGACTTAAGTGATAAAAATGCATTTGAGATGCAATCAGTTAGATACCGATCTTACTGACATAAGGCTTTGTGGCATCTGTTGTAAAAATACATTAATTTTAATGTCATACTGAAGTGTCAATTTAGTTCCTACGAAATTATAATGCTTGTTATATAATTATAATTATAATGAAATAAAAATACAAGTTGTATTTTTTTGTTTATTGTTTTGTTATATATTGTTTTATTATTTTTGTTTATTGTTTTGTTATTTGTTTATTGTACAATTGTAATTGTAAAACATTTAATCAATGCTGACTGAAAGTTCAGTAATTGTCTTGATATTTCATATTTAGATGGACAAATGTCCATTTCTTGCATAGACTAAATATTAGATGGGAGGATTCAGTATTATATTAGATGGCTGGCAACTGTAGCCTATTGGCTTTTGAATGAAAAAATTATAAAATTCAAATATAAATAAATATAAATGTATTTATTTATTTATATATATATATATATATATATATATAGGCTGTCATCGTTAACGCATTAACACATGCGATTAATTTTACAATCCTTAACACGTTAAAATAATTTAACGCAATTAACGCAAAATTTAACCCAAT